>NC_081194.1:2745657-3045657 GCF_902713425.1 Acipenser ruthenus
AATTAGAAAAATGTTTTTAACAAGAATCTGCTACAGTAGTTGAAGCTTTTATCAAATTATTTAAATATGCTTCTTTTTAGTGTTTAAATATACTAATCTTAATGAACATTGACAAAAATGTAAATGTGTCCTTGCATCTTGGTATCTTTAGGCTAAAAACAAAATGCTATAGAAATGTTCTAGCCTGAAAGATGGAATGTTAAAGACCTGGTCCTTAACCCTTTGCGGTCCTATGTCGGACCAGGTCCGACATTCAAATTTTTCCTTTTCGGTCCGGACCACCATCATCCAACATCATCAAAAAGGCGTCAAATGGCTGAGAGAGGCTGAGAGAAGCCGGAAAAAAATGGAGGCGGATCTGAGCAATACGCATAGTCCCTTCACCACAGACATAACACGGACATAAACAAACAAGATAGCTGCTTCCGCATCCAGCACTCAAAGAAAATCATGGGCATTTGCCAAGCTTTTTGAGATGTTATAGTAATAAAATAATGATTTGGATAGCATTATTGAGGAGTTTGGTGATAAATCAAGTGATCAGGAGATGAATTATCAGTATGTATGACTATGAAGAAATATGTGATAAATACAGCGAACAAGGGGTGGGACAGGGCAGGAGATGCAGTACTGAGCGTCATGTTGATATGCAGTGCCTTTTAAACCTGTTTAACTATGAATAAAATTACTTTTAAACAAAGCTTGTAAAATAAACAGCTTGTGTGAAAATAAATTAGACCTAACGCGCCTGACAGGTGCTGAATAAATGGACCGCAAAGGGTTAAAGGGCTGTGAAGCAAACCCATTTGCATTTCTGTCAAATCCTTTATTGAACACATGTGTCTCATCAATAAGATGACAGCAGACCATAATACCTTCAAAGCAAGCATTAAGGCAAATACTTGTAAAGTGCATTGCAAAAAAGTAAAACCTATAACACTAATGAACCAGCTTGTCTCTGCAGTATGTTGGGTACAGTAATCCCCTTGAAAATCAATATGTGGATTTTTTTTTTATGAGCTGTAGCCAGGGCAACTATTTTTAATTGTTTGTATCCACAGCGAACCTTGCGTGTGCTCAGCGTCTATATGGTTAAAGATCAAGGTCTGCTGCTTTCTGTCGTCTTCACTTGTAGATGTTACAAGATCAGCCTACGATTGTCGCCATGGAATATCACCCCGGCCCTTTCGACCCTGAGCTTTGGAACAATGACTCAAGTATTGTCTTAAATTTCTAGTTCAGATTTCTTTGGCAGGTGTAGTCTGGCACTAAGGAGGGAACCAAGGAAGGCACATTACTAATTCACCCTTTGGAGTCTTGCATCATTGCAACGGCATTGCCGTGTTTGCTTCTAAATAAAGGGTTGAGAGTCTGGGATTTGTGGGGTGGGTAAGATAAGCTTTGTTCCTCAATAAAACAGGACTCTGGTTGAACTTTCACTGTGTGCTATACAAACACACCAGCGATGACAAACACACCGTTTTGAGCAATTTTAGACCTATCTCCAATTTACCTTCTATAGCTAAGAACTTGGAGAAGGTAGTAGCCAATCAGCTTTATATGTTTCTTGATAACAATAAAGTTGTTGAAAAGTTCCAATCAAATTTTCAACCTGCTCATAGTACAGAGACTGCACTGGTTAGAGTTGTAAATTACTTATTGGTAAATGCAGACTCTGGGTATATTTCTGTTCTGGTTTTATTAGACCGAAGTGCAGCATTTGATACTCCTGATCATACCATTTTAATGGCTCGCCTTAAAAACTGGGTAGGGTTGTCTGGAACTGTACTAAACTGCTTTAAATCATATCTTACTAATAGATGGAATTTTGTTTCCGTGGGAGATTCAGCATCAGGGTTATCTACAATTACCTGTGGCATTCCCCAGGGTTCCATTCTTGGTCCCATATTATTTTCTTTATACATGCTACCGCTGGGGGAGTGTGACAGAAATACAATGGGTTTTGGTTGTAAATCTCCCTCCCTACCTGTGAGGGCGCTAAGCAGCGAAAGTAGAGTTCTTTGGACGGGCTGGCCTGACAGTTTTTTCCCCGGGCCGGGAAGTCGGTCAGTCTGGAAGAAGGCGAAACTCCGTTGCAGGAACGTTTTGAACCAGAAGGGAAACAGTGTAGCAGCTGCAGATAGTAGAGACAGCTGCACTCCTTTACCAAGGGGTCATGCGTGATAGCATAAAGGGGACAAAGAATCACAATCTACTCCTTCGCTTTGGTTAAGGAAACATAACCCAGAAGGACCTGTGTGTTTGTTTGTCTTGTCTATAATTGTTACTTGTGTTTTATAGACAGCCAACATGTTCCAGAGCTGTCGCTAAAGGCCAGCATAAAAACCCAGAACAGCACTGTACTATTGTCACTCATTAAACTGTATCAGCCACCACGAGCACTACAGCACGCACCCAGGACTGGTGACCGTGAATGTATATTGTGGGAGGGATACCTGTGTTTATTGTTTCGGACTGCAACCCGTTATTATTTAACCCTGTGCATTACACATTGCTGTGTATCACTGGGGATCATTGTTTTGGTCACCAGACCTGGAGTATAAAGATAAAATACCCCTTTTCCAATACGGGATTACAATCCCTGACTGTGTTATTCCTGCACTGCATCACCTCTGCCCCTGTTCACAATCAACCACTTTGCCACAGGGAGGTATTTCGTAAGATTTATATTTCTGTGAAACTTGGTGATACCTGCAGTCTCTGGTTTAATTGAGTGTCTGAATGATGTAAAAATCTGTATGTCTCAAAATGTTTTGCAGTTAAACACAGATAAGATAGAAGTTTTGATTGTGGGTTCTCAGGAACAATTGGAATTTGCTAATTCTCTGAAAAAAGAGTTGAGTAATTTAACTTCAAACCCAAAATCAGAGGCCAGAAATGTGGGATTCATATTTGATTCTGATTGATGAGGCACCAAAGTGTCTTTTCATCATCTATGAAATATTGATAAAATTAGGTCTTGTCTTTCATTGCTGGATTCTGAGAAGCTAATTCATGCTTCTGTCTCATCTAGATTCGATTATGCAATGGTGTTTTTCACGGTTACAGCTTGTTCAAAATGCTTAAACACTACATGGCCTGGCACCTGATTATCTAAAGAGCCGTTGTCCCTGTATGTATCTAGACGTGCTTTAAGGTCGGCTTCTGATTCTGATTCTGCTCTTCTGTCCCTCCCAAAGACTAAGACAAAAAGGAAAGGAGAGAGAGCTTTCATTTACAATGCTCCCAGATTATAGAATAAACTACCACCTGACATTAGAGATGCAGTCACTTCATATTTTAAAATCAGATTAAAAACTCACTTGTTTAAACTAGCATTGTATACAAAATGTTCAAAGTGTCCTTCTCTTTTTATTTCTCTATAATATTGATTGGGTTTGTTTTGGTGTTTTGATTTATTTTACTAGAACTTTTTCATGTTCATGTTTTTTTAATTGTTTTAATTCATTTTAGAACATAAGAACATAAGAACATAAGAAAGTTTACAAACGAGAGGAGGCCATTCAGCCCATCTTGCTCATTTGGTTGTTAGTAGCTTATTGATCCCAGAATCTCATCAAGCAGCTTCTTGAAGGATCCCAGGGTGTCAGCTTCAACAACATTACTGGGGAGTTGGTTCCAGACCCTCACAATTCTCTGTGTAAAAAAGTGCCTCCTATTTTCTGTTCTGAATGCCCCTTTATCTAATCTCCATTTGTGACCCCTGGTCCTTGTTTCTTTTTTCAGGTCAAAAAAGTCCCCTGGGTCGACACTGTCAATACCTTTTAGAATTTTGAATGCTTGAATCAGATCACCGCATAGTCTTCTATGTTCAAGACTAAATAGATTCAATTATTTTAGCCTGTCTGCATACAACATGCCTTTTAAACACAGAATAATTCTGGTCGCTCTTCTTTGCACTCTTTCTAGAGCAGCAATATCCTTTTTGTAACGAGGTGACCAGAACTGAACACAATATTCTAGATGAGGGCTTACGAATGCATTGTAAAGTTTTAACATTACTTCCCTTGATTTAAATTCAACACTTTTCACAATATATTCGAGCATCTTGTTGGGCTTTTTTATAGCTTCCTCACATTGTCTAGATGAAGACATTTCTGCGTCAACATAAACTCCTAGATGTTTTTCATAGATTCCTTCTTCAATTTCAGTATCTCCCATATGATATTTATAATGCACATAAGATCCCAATGTTCAAAAAAAAATATTTGTATAGTATTGAGACCATAGACATCGGAAGTTGTATCACGATTGAGAAATTTTACAATGAAAAAAAGAGTGAAAGAGTGAAATCTAATTCCCTGCAATACTGCACCTAATGGCACAATCAACACATGTTGAAAACTAGATTGTCATTACATTGTGCATTATTTCCTGTATGCAGCAGGAATAAAAAAAGAAACAGGAAGGAAGGAGTCATATGTTATTGTGTCGGGACTGTGAATTACAGTACAAAACATATAGAGCAAGCTCTCTGCTAAATTATACATTAAATGATTTGTGTAGCAGGACAAGGAAGCACAGATACATCTTAACAGAAATTATGTAACGTAGAGAATATTACAAATAAACAAAATAGGGAATGCAACCAAATTTAACAGCATTACATTTTAAATTAGCATATTATATTGTAGAAGTGTCTACTTTACCCACTCAAAAACAACTCTGTTACCCTTGAGCCACACACAGTAGCTAGCCTATTTTAGATATTTGAAACATAAATATATATGAAATATACTGCACATGTGTTTGATTATTTTTTAGATAAGGATCAAATATAAAAATATCTTAGCTATAAATGTATATCTATATTGAGACCTGCTACTGTTCAGATCAATTGAACAGACCCTGTATTCTGGTATATCATTTTTACAAATATCTCTGATCATGTAGGTCAAAGATTCATTTTAGAATAAACAGTAAAGACAATATATATATATATATATATATATATATATATATATATATATATATATATATATATATATATATATATATATATATTTCCAGGATATCCTTTTCATATATATAGTTGATTCATGTCTTTTTTGTATGGCATCTTCTGAATTTCTCTGCAAACCTTCCCTTATAAAAGTGTCCCATAATAAAAGCACAGCAAAGTGTAATAAAGCATAGTGAAAGCATGGTAAAGCATTGTAAAAATAGCAATTGTATGGTAAAGCATATAAAAAAAAAACATGGCAAACCATGGTAAACTATGCATAGTATAACCATGAGAAAAGTATGGGAAAAGTGCAGAAATATTAAAAAAAAAAAATACCTTGGTAATCTTGTACAAGGATTAGTAGAGTCTGACACTGAAAATGCCTTCTCAAGGGACTCTGGATAACCTGTTAATTTTATCTGCAGGCAAACGCATTAAAGAACAAAACAAAACAAAAAAATCACAAAACTTACTAACATGATGAATTCAAAATCGATTGAACGAGAAAACAAAAACAGGATTATCTGAGGTTATCCCATTAATTCTATTTGAATTCAGCGCCGTCAACAGTCACAGTAACCAACATAAATAACAGCTAGGTTGTACTAGACAGGACAGTGAGCTGTAAATTGCACTTGATTGGAAGTTCAAGGAGTTCATGGCATTGTGCTTTAATCAATGCAGCCTACTTACTAAAAAGAAGAAAGGGGACTTTGGGTTGCGGTATTGACTTACACAAGGCAGTTATGGAAAATACATAGCTTTCCATTTCTTATGGACATAAAGCAATTTATGGTGTAGAGTCTGTTGATTTAGGTGACAATTTGTTTCAATATTTATAATGTTTCAATAATTTATAATTCAATATTTATAATGATGCGTAGGTTATTCCTAATGAGATACGGCAGCTTGTTTTTCTGTAACTTGGGTGAGTGGGAAGTCAAATACAACCACTAACGGTTTCATGGGCTCAATGTAAGATTCTTATATGGTACTACTGTTTCTGTACAATAGAATTGGACTAGAATAATACGTGCTTGTGTATGCTCCAGACATGCATACTGAACTTGTACTGTAGATGTTTGCTGATGCAATAGAAAGTTCAGGCTGAGATATTCCACATGTTGTGGTTGAGACAGAACAAGATATGATACAAGGCATTGACCTTGTATAGGTGTGAATGGTTAACTATCATTGGGTCCAGCTGAGATAAGAGTTGAGGTTTCCTGTTTTGTTAAGTTTACTTCATTTTTAATATCATTTGTTTTTGGTGGCTGCAGCCTAATTATCCACATGGAAGCTCCTTGTATTTTGTGGTTGGGACTCAACAAGATATAATACAACAAACCCTGCGGGGAAAAAATATGTTTCATTTTTTTACAACAGTTTGTTGAATTGTATTGAGGGATAGCTGATGAGAAACGGTAATGATGAAATTGGTTTAGAACCAGTATTGTCTGTTTACAAAAACCATGGCCAGCGGCTCAGGTTTATCCCTGATTAATAATAGCCATGCATTGACCGCTATGCTTATAATCTCCTCATACACAATTCACGGATTTGCAGGATAATCATTAAAACTCTGCCCACTAGTTACTCTATCCTCCTGTACCTCATCACTGGGATGACATTGTTTCCTCTGAAACCACGCCACGCATTTAAAATAAACCTTTGAATGCACATAAAACAGTAGAACCTTATGCTGTCTATTTTAATATTATTGGTTTATAAAACTTTTTTCCACGGTTACAATATAAATTGAGCCCAATCTTGTCTGCCTCCCACTCACATTGTGATCATGCTGTTTCCACTCCATGCAGTGTTGTAAGTGCATTGACGTAGTTTGTTCTTTCCATCACCATGAACTGAACCTGAGCAGCAGACTTGCAGATTGCAGAAGCGGCACCCAAGCTCCGAGATGAAGTCAGCTCTCACCGGGATTGCTTCCATGTAAATGCGAGTTTGTCTCCCCGAGAGCGTCATCCCTTTTTCTCCACCTGCAGTTCTGTGCTTTCCGATGTGGAAGACGTGTTTCAGAATGAAACATCAGGCAACATTATAATTACTTCTCTGGCCTCTATTCCCTATTAAGAGCAGCTTTATAAATACAGCAAACCCTTGATTATCTGAACCTCTGTAATCCAAACAGACACTTATTAACCTGCCATTATATGTCATAGAAAATGCACTACTAAGCATCCTATTTAAAGTACAGGGCAGGTACAATGGTTGCATTATAATATCTTTTTTAGGAGGTTTCCTGATTGAGGAAGTCAAGTCATATTAACCATTGTGTAATTTGATTATCTGAACAGTTTGATTACTGTATCTGAACACTCCTGGATCAATGCAGGGCTGAGGCCCTGCACTTCTAAATATTGTGTGTATAGTTTGTTGTAAATAAAGTTTGACATATTTTGAATGTACATTTGGCAGGTATGGGGTTAAAATCCCATCCCTGCCAAATCCATGAGCAGAATGTGGCTGGGTCCCAATTGATTAATTGAGGATCAATTAAGTCCAGCCACATGGTTTAAAAGAGCAGGCGGAGGCTTTGTTAGTTGAGGGAAAGGACTGTGAGCAGAAGTTTGTGCTCCCTGGCGCTGCACAGCGACAGCACAGCTAGGTGTGTTTTTGATTTGTGTTTTTGATTTGTATTTTGATTAGTTTGTTTTCTTGTTTTCTTAATAAAATCACACAGCTGCTCTGAACCTCCTCTGTGTCTGCTGTTCCTGCTGCTAGTCAGCCTTGACTGCAATGCTGCCCTGCCACAGCCCCAGTTAGAGGTTTTATTGTACGCACAATTCGGTCTAGTTCAGATTTGTGGAGCATGTCAAGGAACTGTCAGCATTGTATTCTGAGGGATGACACCCTCCAAGCATGCTTCTGCCAAAGCCAATGAACCAAGTGGTAAACACCTCTCTCCCAGAACGAATGGGAAGATTAAGTAGAATATGCCAGTGCCTAACTGGGAGCGATTCCTGGAGCTTTTTTAGTGTAATATTGATTGTCTACAGAACTGCTGCCCGGCAGTGTCCAACCTTTTTATAAAGCGCAGATGATCCTACTTTCTCATCTTGCCCCATAACGCCACTCCTCGCTTTTGATTTCAAGCCCTGATGAAACCAATCAGCCGAATATCAAGCCAGCATCATTCTTACGTCAAGAATGAACTGCTGTTCACTTACAGTGCCCCATTCAACCATATTAACATTTCATGAGCCATGCAGTAGAGAAGTAATGTACAATTGCAACATAAGTGACTAGAAAGTGGATACAGGGACAACGCAGGGCGTTTTCAGTTACTGTGCAGGTTGCAGCCAGCCCAGGCTTGATGGGAAGCTATGGCTAATTAATTAGCACTATGTTTAGACCTAATTGCTCTATTTAAATGCTTTTTTTTTTTTTACTGTCAGCGGCTTCAAAACTCTTGACTATTCCCCCGTCACATAGCACTTCACTGGGGATGTCTGTAATAGTATTCATGCAGGGGATCTTACAGAACTTCCCCAACCCAGTCCTCGGGACCCCAGCGTCTGCTGGTTTTCATTCCAACTGAGCTCTCAGCTACTTAACTAGACCCGTAATTGAACTAATCATGTGCTTAATTATACCTTTTTAATTGTTCCCAGCTCCTAAAAAGTTGCATATTTCAAGTTACTTATAAAATGTTATAGTTGACTTGAAATCTGCAACTGTTCAAGAGTTGAAAACAATGAAAAAGGTCTAATAAAGGAAATTATTAGTCCAGCTAAGGGTTTAGTTAAGCAGCCCTCTGCTAGTGGTTTGCAGGCAAATGCTACACGTTTTGGGCCTAATTTGTATTGAATGTCTTTGTTAAGAAGAAGGTTTAAAGTTCAAGCAGCCAACACTGTATAATGTACTGCTGCTGGTAAATTAGAAAAGACCCAAGAACAATCATAGGGATCAATTACTAGAGCAGAGCTTGAGGAGGACACGACTCTGTCATGTTATAATTGGCCTCTTGATGTGGATGGAAGAACATCAAAGCCGAGGGAAGCCTCCTTACCAAATAATAACGATGGAAAAGCGTGATCTTAAATGCAAATACACGGCGAGATCTTTTGTTCTTTTGTGCTTTGTCGTGAAGTATGAGAGCGTCGTGGCCAGGCATTCATAAACATGGGTGACTGGCCTTTGTTCATTCAGAATGTGTTCTTGCAGATGTCAGATGTTGTTAATTATTGAATGAATGTAATCCTCCGCTGACTCACTTGTTATGTACAGTATGCTACAGTTCCTCAGGCTGACACTGTTTTAACTGAATCTGTCACCAAAGTTTTTTAAAGAACAAAACAAATAGTCAATTAAGATTTTTAGCAAACTAGTGAAATAAAGAGTTATAGTAAAAAAAAACACTTTTGTAAAACGGTAATGTGCCTCTGAAGTACATTCAGAGAGTGGAATTTCTTTACTGGGGAATATTAGAGTATAAAGCCGTTTTTATGAGGTAGTGCTGCACAATGGAGATCAGGACTAGATGGCTACAGTAGTGCCAGACGTTTTGAACTGGGCACTATTTGAAAAGGCATAAGTGGTATGTTTGTAGGTGAAGCATATATAAGCCCAAAAGAAGCAGACTGCACACATACCTCATTCCCTCCACGTAACCCTCACCCTTCTATCCTACGCCCTCTATCTCTCCAACCCTAACCCTAACCCTAACCCTATCTCTCCAACCCTAACCCTAACCCTAACCCTAACTCTAACCCTAACCCTAACTCTAACCCTAACCCTAACCCTACGCCCTCTATCTCTCCAACCCTAACCCTAACTCTAAACCTATTCAATTAAGGTCTGTCCACACCCTGTCCACTAATGCGTGGGTGCTCACATTACCAACTCTTACATCAACAATACAAGGTCCCTCCCAATCATTACCCCTGGACTTACCTGGTGCTCTGAGTGAGGTGGCCGACCTCGTGGCACCGGTAACATGTTGGGGCAAAGGGCACCCATGTAGCCTATATGACTCCTGATCTTACCCCGCTGGGGGTCGACCTCAACCTCCATGGTAGTGGAGGGAGACCGCCGGTGGGGTGATGAGTGCTGGTCCATGGGTGAAGGCTGCTGTTTGATGAAGGGGCTCTGGCCTTGGGCCCGCCATCCTGAGTCTGGCGGATGGAAGCGCTGGTGTTGCAGGCTGCGGAGTGGGTAGTAGAGGAGTCTCCATAACCCTTAGTCAAGCGGACTGCTGCATGTGGGCGGTGTCTGCTGACCCAGTTTCGGCTGTCCGGCCCCAACTGAACAGCCTTCATTATTCGCCCACCCACGCTACAGAAATAGCATATACCAGTTGGAAAGTCACATTGTCCCATGATTTGAATGGAATGAGGAAGGCTTATCACAGCTGTCATTTGGGATTCTCCAGACAAGTGCAACAAGTAACAAGTGCAATTACAATAGCATTTGAAGATACTCTTTAGGGGAATGCACAGGCCTGATTAACAGGAGCAGTGAAAGGCAATCATTTTATACCAAACTAACTTGAAATTGGTAAACAAGAGTGACCCAAAGCCATACCTTGTACTTCACATGATGCTGCTGAACTATTTTTGAAACTTCACTGAGTAATTCACGAGGGAGTTAACCTTGTAAAACTGAACAGTAATCTGTGCAATAATCCAGTTCTGATTGCCCCTGCCATTAGACCAGTTTGCCCCATGGCGTGATGGGCAGTGGGCTATTTCAGTGCTTCCTAATTGAACTAAATAATCTATTGCAACCTGGTGAATGGCTTGCAGTTAGAAAGCTGGCAGTTAGGTGGAGTCGGCTAGTGTGGATTTGTTTACTGTGGCATAAGAGATGCATCCACTGTTTCAATAGTGGAATTAATTGACTAGTGTATCATAGTATGGTATTATGGTTAAGTAAATATTAAAAAGAGATTATTAAAGAGATTATAAACATTCATTCCAATTCCAGACGGCTACTGATTCACAACAAACAAATAAAACATGTAGCTTTGATAGGACCCATTCAGACTAGCTGCGATGTGACGGGGCAACATTTAAGCAACAAAAAAGGATTGGTGTCCATTTGTGCGATGTTGTCATGCAGCAACAAGGGAACTGACCAATGATCAATCAGAGGAGAGTTGCCTATCACATCGCTTGCGCCAGTCACCACTGGTGTGAAAGGTAGTGTAGGAGCGAAAGCATTATATATCACAGGACAAATCACACTGCGTCTGTTGTGAATAGGCCTTTAGGGTTAGGGTTAAGTTAAGGGTTAGGGTTAGGGTTATATTGTGCAAAAAGATTTACACATTAAGTACATTTTAACTATGCATAATAACATTGTAAGTATGTGTAAGTACACACGTATTTACTAAGTAACTACTATGTAAATACACAGTAATTAGAGACACTTGATGTAAAGTGTTACTGAATTATGAGATTAAAGGGAGGTTTAAAGGGATGCAGTGATTAACTCTGCCTCTGTTGAGATCATTGAATGAAATTTATAAGAGAAAATGCCCGGCTGCGTTTTTGTGAAGCTAAAACTGTGGTTCACGCAGCTCCCCTTGGGAAAGTTTTTAGCACTAATGGTGATTGGAGTAAAAAAAAAATAAAAGGTTTGAAAATCTAAACACGTGTTTCTGTTATTGTTCTTGCTGGAAGATGTTTCTGTTGGATATTGGATGTCCTTTTTGTTTTCTTTACTTCTTCAGACCAAAAAAAGAAACAAATAACCACAAGACCAGAAGAACCACATGCAAAAATACAGAGGAAAGGGGGCTGCTCTTCCAATAAATGTCACCTATTAAAAGCAGCCCAAAGCTGGAAACATGACTAGTAATGCTAATTCAAGCCTACCTGAGCTCACAGGCCTCTAATATTCACAGCAGTCTTGGCATTCTATTGATTTGGCACAGCACCCTATTATATAATATACCAATTACAACCACAAGTACGGTGTGTGTGATACCCAGCTCATAACATCAGCACCCAGGATTAATAAGGATTTTCAACATTAACGTGTGCATTAAGGATGAATTCCAATCAGAGCCCTCAACAAATCTCATTCTACACCACATTATTTTAAATACTGAAAATGAAATTGTTACATTAGTCACCGTTTCTTGCACATATCCCTAAATTGATGTTGGTACAGGTCCTGATAAGGAATACATGCAGTCATAGTGGTCCTTCTCAGCACAGCATGTGCCTGTCGATTCCTTTCCCCCTGGCTGGGTTCATCTCACAGCTGTTATTGTCTCTCCTTTAGCGAATCTAAAAAGACTTTGGGCTGAGCTCGGGGCAAAGATCTGCGATTTCTGAGTAGTTGTCATTTTTATTTTTTTTTTTAATTGTTGCAGTGCTAATAAATAACGCTGACCTTGTCTGAATGCAGCGGGCTTTACACTGACGATAGGCATTTTCACATGCCTCAGCAGGCAGCTGGACTCAGTGTACACAGCATGAGGCCTGTCAGGGAGAATGAAGTACTAAATCTTGAGGATGCTCTGGGCAAAGGGCTTTCTGTATAGAATCCAGCAGCAGGGTCGGCCCTGCAGTACACGTGGATACTCATTTTTAAAGCTCAGCTAAGGGGTGCCAAGGTGATGCAGTGGGTTAACGCAGCATACTAATAGCCTATCACCTCTGGACTAAGCCTTGAAAATAAATGTATAAGATTGATCCTGCTCTAGTATACTGTTATTTACTGTGTATAAGTCAGTTATTTATATTTATTGGATACATGGGGGAGAAAATTGGGTGCAACATAATTGGACACTGTATATGAAAAAATAAATACATAAATACATGAATATACCACTGTATTTGACCAAAGCTTTGCATTTCTTGCAGATCCTCAGCTTGTTTCTTCGTCAATCTGTTATGTTGCGTTCCCTGTGTGTGATGTCAGAATGCACTGTCCAGTGCATAGAGGTGATTCATTAGCCATGACCTCCTGCCCCCTGCCCTGGTACGGCTCATGAACCGACCCTGTCCTCTCTGCACAGTAAAGCAATGATTATCCTGCACTCATAAATACAATGATGAAGAGATTTTGGATGAGAAGTCTTTAATCACTCCATCCTAATTTTGTTCATTATTTTCTTTGAACTCAACAGGGGAAAACTCTTTTAAAAGTTTCCCACAGTAAGCATAGCAAAGTATAACGAAGCATATTGAAAGCACGGTAATACATATATAAGCATTGTGTGAAAAACATGGCAAACCACTGAAGACTATGGTAAATGCCATAGTATAACCATGGGAAAACTGCAGAATTGCACATTTTCGGTGGTAACCCTTGAAAAGGGAATCCGCTTGAGACGCAAGTTCCCACTAGTAAGACTGTCCAGAGTTCACACAATCAAATATTTACTCAACGACATAACGATATCCATTAAGATGATTGAATCACGTTCCGTAACACACGATTAAAAACTAGATTGCCGTGAAGGTTCAGTGTGAATGCTGATATTTCAAAAACACATGGCAATAGGAGGCCCGCTCAGATCCTCACTGTGTGCAGATCCCTGGTATTCACATATTTAGAGGCATCCTGGGGGATTTTAGGCAAAGCGCTTCACAGAATTGCATCCCAAGCAGTTCATCAGCTCGGAAAGGAAACTCTTCCCAAGTCTGTCTCTCTCTCTCTCTCTCTCTCTCTCTCTCTCTCTCTCTCTCTCTCTCTCTCTCTCTCTCTCTCTCTCTCTCTCTCTCAGAGTCACTTTTCCAGCTGAGCAGCTAAACCCCAGTAAGCAGAACAAATCAAACAGTGCTATGTGGAATGCCCTGTGCTTTCTCTTGGTACTGTAGTGAGTGGGTGGGTGATGCAGCATCTCGTATTGAAACAGTGATGCGTCAAGGGCAGAACCATTCAGCTGACTGCTAATCAGAGCTCGAGGGTCTCCCAGACCACTTTCCTCCCTCCTGTCTGTCTGACTGCCTGTCTGTCTGTCAGGCACACAGCATAATGGGTTGCCACAGCAACAGAATCAAGGAGACATCTTTGGAAACAACGAAATGCAATCAGCACTCATTTTCCCCCACATAATTAAAAAACTAAAACTATATGAACATAATTTAGATATTTTATTTAACATCATGTAGTCAAAGAATCCACAAAATTATATCGCAAAAGTCTACAGAAAACCAGTAGTACAATATTTCATGTTAGATTTAGAAATGTGACATTTTTCAATTTCAGTTTCGTTAATTATATGGAAAACTATAAAGCTGTATGTAATTCAATATGTTAACATAACATTATTCAGCAGGTTTCATTTTGACTTGTACTTCCTTGGTCATTTCGCCAAAGTAGTGTCTTTGGGTCAAAGCATCTTACTGGCTGAAAGAAAGCATGTCAGTCAATAGAGGAAACAGCTAATTGGTGGGGTTAATCTGACCACATACCATGTTTTGAAATAAAAAGACAAATAGACAAAAGGGGCAGGCAGGTAGATTTATTAGAATCTAATAAACAGGACAAGTGGATCTCGAGTTATATAAAAAACTGTAAAGTGTGACCTTCATACAATACATGCATCACCTCCACTTCACCCAGCCAGTGGGGATATGTATTCTCAGCAGGGATAAAGCCTGAAATCAGCCACTTCCTTTCACAGAGCCTTTGCAGCTCCTTCTTTATAAAATCTAATTTCCGCGTCTCCTGGTTTGTGCTGATGGGGATACTGCCCTATTGAAAATGAGGTATCCTTTCCGTAATTCAATGATGTCAGTAGCATGACACTCCTCTAGGCAGGTTATATTTGGAGTAAGATAGCGGCGGGTATTTGTCCTATCAGGAGGAATGATATATGGCGAGATTGGATTTGTTGAGGGCCCGGAAGACACAGACAATTTAGTTTCAAGATTTCATTAGTTGTGATGGATGTATCAGGTTGCACAGTGGGTTGAGGTTGGAATGGTGGGTCAAAGTACAAGTTCTGGCGAAGGCATATTTGTTCTCTCAAGCCTCTGGAGTGTGATTACATTTTATTTTTTGTTTCATTTGACTTTATTCTTTTAATGTCCAGTCTTGTTTTACAGGCCTTTTATTTTTTTGATTGTGAAGTTTTTTTTATTATGGCTGATAATGTGACACCATCTGTTATCCACAGGAAAACAGACAAGAAATGAGGCCTTGCCAGGTTGAGGCTTCATCTCATTTCTCATTATATCATTTTTGATTGCTTCTAACTTGATGGAACTCTACTGGCTAGTAAGGTGGACACGGTAGTTCAGAGGAGGGCTTTGAAGGTACACACTTGTTGTTTGGCCTCAAAGGCTTTCCGTACTTGTAGTTTTTCTTTACATATACTTTCCTGTAGCACTGTACCCCAGAGAGCCCCAGACGGACATGTGTAAGCAGGCAATCTTAAACAATGATCTTCACCGTGTTTCAAAATTAATTAGCTTTGTGAAGTATGAATGCAAATCAATGAAGCACAATTAAAATAAGATCATTCACATCAATCATTAAATACAAAGTTAATTCTATTAAATCCATGAACAATACAGCTTGCATTTTTATTTCACTTCAGGGAAATCTAACACCTCCAAAAACCTGCTTGGATTATTCATAAATAATTTCAGGAACCGCCAAACATTTGGAAATTGCTTTTGATTAAATGTTTTGTTAAAATGGCAAATGTGACATAACTGGCTCAATTAAAGCGGCTGCACCACTCCCTTTAAAGCACTTTGCAAACCCTACAGGCCAGTTATTGAGCAAAAAGATGCTGTTTAGAAAGGTTACATTGAACACAATGGCTCCAGGGACATAAGGAATTGACCTTCTGTTCTTTGCTGTTTATTAACCACTTCGTGAAACTGTTGTCACATTTTCTACATTTACATTAGTAAAGCAATCTACCTTCCCAATATGCAATATGCACCTCTACTCATACAAGTTACCCACGAAGATATGTTGAAAATAATCTTACTTCCAACTCTACAGTAAAGCCTCATCTCACACGCGTTATTTCAATAAGGCTTTTCATGCACAAAGCCATGGGATTGCCATTCAATGCTGTTGCAGTGGCAACACAATGGCAATGTGATGGTTCTGTAATAAGTGGACATATTTTCAGGTGTACTACGTTAATTCCATTGAGTTGGCATTGGCGGTAAAGCAGTGCTAAGGCTTCTTCATGGCAATACAGCTGATGCATAGTTCACACACCCTAGTCTCTGTAAGTCGCCTTGGATAAAGGTGTCTGCTAAATAAACAAATAATAATAATAATATATTTTTCTTACTTTACAGTGAGTACATCGTTGTACTGTAAACTCAATCAATGAATGAGGGCAATGACAAAGGCAGTATTAAAACAGCAGTAGCCTTATAAAAGTTTCAGTACATTTTGTATGGTGTTATAGTTTTGTATGGTGTTATTGCAGTTTTGTATGGTGTTATAGTTTTGTATGGTATTATTGCAGTTTTCTCGTGCTTTCCTTATGGCTATACTATACTAAGCGCCTCATTTACGAAAGGGCACTAAATGTAGCATTAAGTAGTGAGCCTAATGTACACGATAAATCTAAATTTACTGTCCCATTCACTGACAGAGAACACATTGATTTACGTGCACACTACATGTATTGTAAGTGATAATTTAAGGTGCACGATAATGTCCAAGACTTACCTGTGACCACCGTGATATAAAAAGCCCCAGCAGTCCAGGCGTATCTTTTGGTGAGTGGCTTACACCGCGAAAATGAGCGATCAACAGACACAGCCCTCCGCAGGGGACAGGTAGAGGCAATGCAAACTAAAACTGCACGCAGAGGAGTTCGAAATTCTAGTGGAGGAGGTTGTTTTAAATTATAATACCTCGTTTGGTCCAGTGTTTTATTTAACCACTCTATTATTTGTACCAATGTAATGAACTATAAAATAAAATCTAAGAAATGATAACATTCATTCACATTTATTCACGCTTAATATAACCTGTTATTTACAAGTAATTTTCACGGCTCATATATGAAAACTTGAATGAAGTAATGCCTCCATGATGCCAGATAGACTTCAGCCCAGAAAAATACGGTTAAATAGTGCACCTATCAGTGGTTAAAGCATGGTTTCCAAGCAAATACATTATCATGCATTACCATATAAATCACATATTCATTCTGATTACCACAGTGTGGCACAATAAAATCAGTGTGCGCAATAATATGCCCACTATTTTGCACGATAATTAATACAATTACAATAGTAAATATTTATGGTGCACCATAATGTTTAGTGCCCTTTGTAAATGAGGCCCAAAGCATAGGATGGTTTTGCCATGCCCTTTAGTATGCATTACCAAACCTTTCTGTGCTTTACAATGCTTACCCATGCTTTACTATGCTTTCACTTTGCTTCATTACACTTTGAATCGCCTTTACTATGGGAGATGTATAAGGGTAGCTTCTGAATAACCCATCTGGTCCTTGCATTCTTTCATTTGTCCAAAGGATCTTCTGGTTTTATTTTTCCTGGGTCACCCATTAATGCAACAACACCGCCTCACCCTTCTCACTTTCAGCTAGTGCGATTAATGTAGATCCCATTAAAGAGGATTGCAGAAAGCTACACACGGGCTCCAGAAAGAAGACTGAGCAATTACTTGACTTGAACCTTCAGACCCGTGCCATTATGAATTGCCACCTGTCAGATAACTGTTTAACAAACAGAGCAGTGAAACCAGTCGGTAACACCTTGACGCAAATACCATACATATTGGAATATAGTATTTAGATAGATCAACAGCTATGGCCAACATTTTTGCATCAACTGGAAATAAAAACTATATGAACATAATATAGATCTTTTATTTAACATCGTGTCATCAAAGAAACTACTAAATTATATTGCAAAAGTCTACCGGAAGCCATAATAGTAGTACAGCATTTCATGTTAGATTTCGAAATGTCACATTTTTCAATCTTTGTCAGTATATGGAAAACTACAAAGCAGTGTGTAATTCAATGTGTTAACGTAACATTACTCAGCAGGTTCACTCTACTTTAGTTCATTCTATAGGGTGATGTAAAACTTTTGTCCATAGCTGTAGATCACTCATCTGTAGCCTGGAGTAGTGTTTAAGATGTTGTTGATGACGACACCAGGCACACTGACCTCTCATCGCAGGACAGACAGGTTGTGCAAAGGGACACCTCGTTACATAACGTGAATAATGAGACAAAGCCCCAGCTGACAGTAATCTGTCAGACATACTGGGGGAGGTGTGTCAGGGTTCACCTTACCTCGGACAAAAAGGGAGTGGAAAATCACCTTTAGATGTGCCTTACCTTAGAAAACCCTGATAAGTTTGCCATGGTAACTAATGCAAGCTTTGCCTACACTTATGGTCTACATTTGTCATGCTCTCTCTTACCTCTTAGTGCATCAACATGATTTCATCATTTACAAAATACAGTCCCATATATTTCACAGCTTCAGGGAAGATAAGGGAATCAGATTTGATATGGGTGCAAGTGGCTGGTTAAATATTGTTTAAGGGCATTGTGCAATGACTGAAATACCCGTTGGCAAACCTGTAATAACAGGAACTGGGGCTGAAAGTGCTGTCAGGAACAGAGAAGCAGAGAAATATGGGAAAGTACAATAATAATAAAAAGAAAACTGACATGAGAGATTATGAGAAATGATTCCTAAACTAGGTTTAACCCTGGTCGTATTCATTCTTTATAAGGGTTTATATTGCTTGCAGTGCCTATATCCCGAACAGACTCTAACCAAGTGGTCTCTTTCTACCAGAAAATTGATACAAACCAGTTAGTGTCCAGAGCACCATTACCATTTGGAGACAGAAATACGAGAGCAACGCCTGCTTTTATGACAAAACATAATTTAGTGTGCATTCTATACAGACTGGTCCTTTATAAATCACCAATATTGACTCGACTATCCACCTGCTCCAATAGTGGAAGAGATGGGAAAGAAATCAATGGATATTACTAATGTGACCCAATAGAGGTCATCTGCACCAGTGCTTTACATTATATGATGACAGTTTTCCAAGAGCAAACTAGGCTTGTTAATTATTAAGCGATCCAATGAATCCAGGTGGGGATTGTATCGGCTGCTTTCACACCTACAGCTCTGCTCGCCGCTGTGCTATTCCTTTGGCTTGTTGTCATTGCGATCTTAAGAATCATAAAACAGACGGTACAGCCGTTCGCAGCTGTGTATAATATACATCTTGAAAATGGTTTTGAAATATATAGGGTGCAGGGGAAGCAACATAATATTATTCATTCATTTAAAATGCCTTCCTTTTTAAAGCAGGTAAAGGAGGCGGTAGAGCTGTCTAGACTGTCCTTCTCCATGCCATTAGGTCTGCACAACACCTCCAGCTGACTTGAGGTTCATTGATGTGTACTGTCAAGAGAAGAGTATCATTTACCTATCTATCATAACATAACATGTCAGCAGGGATCAGGATTCTACATGAGGAATGTTAGCAATAAGGCCACAATGCGCGGACTGATGATCCCCTGCCATACATTTCCAAGACGTGACCCAGATTACCTGCTGATTTATTTACAAGCTTGATTGTAATTCCCCTCGAGAAGTCTGCTTCTGCAACCGCCAGCCAGGGCTGAAACTGGTTCTGCAGGAAGCTTCAGGCAGGGCCAGCACATTCTCCCTGCCTCACTTCTCTGAACATCCCAGAGCAAACAGGAAAGACGTGATCTCAGTGAAGACAATGCCGTGTTTAACAGAGAGCACAGGGATCAGGAAGCCACATAGATGCTGTCTGACTAGGGCTTGCAGGTCACTCATTGAGATCCAGCTTCAGGGCAGATACAGTATGGTTGAATACCATCTGCCAGCTCAATAACCCAGTACTGTGAGCTTCTGGAATACATATCACGAGTGACTATAATTAGTTGGGGTTAGTCAAAGCACTCCCCTCCATGACCGATGCCCCGGAGGAGAAAACAGGCACCAGCCAAGGGATGGACTGCCAGCTCCCCATACACACCCGTGAGGTCCTACCTTACTTAAGCTACATACCAGTGGCCGGGTCGGAAGACCAAATCAGAGTAGGGAGGGCTGAGATCGGACTGTTCGTGGTGAATGACCAGGGACACAGAGAGAGTGTGGAGGTCAAGTGCTGTTTGTTCTTCCGTTGCAGGATCCTGCGTCGTGGTGCTGGGGAGGAGGGATCGAGCCTGAAGGGAGGTAAATACAAGCCTTACACCGGGACGAACAAACGGATTAGGAGGTTCTTGGGTTGGTCACCTTCAGCTAATACTAATGAATGTAGCATGTGGCAGACGATAAGGTCAGGGAGCACCGCCCCTTTTCCCACAGAGGAAGCGTGTGGTAGGCTTGCTGTGTGTAATAAGAGAATGACTACCTCGATTATTGGACAGTAACCAGTTGGGTTGAAGGGGAGTCAACAATTGCTTACAAAGGTATAAATATCAAACAATGTACGTTTTGTCAGTCTTTTCATCTCTTTTGAATGCACATTTCTGATGTTCTTTTGTTCTTATTTCAACTAAGACTCCCAAATTCATATTGGTTTGAGCCCTATGAGTTTAATTAAGATGAATTCAGCAAATACTAAAACCTGTAATGTCTCAAAGTGCGGTATAAAAATTTAACTACAGAAAGTGTGACCTATAGCACAGTAAGTGGTAAGGTACTAGATAAACCCTTTTCCTTGTATTTACAGTGCTCTACATGCACAGCCTGAATTAATGCAAAAAAAGTGATTTACCAAATTATCATCATTACATCTTTAATTAGTATTCCCCAATGTGGCTTTGTTACATAGTGAATTAAACTCAGAAGGATAGCTCACAAATCTGATCTGTATCAAGATTAACCCTTTGACATAACAAACACTAGCTAAGCCCATTGGGTAACAAGAATTATGTGTCAAGAGCTGGAAATCTTGCAAGCTGACCTACCACAAAGATACCAGGATCCAGTAGTTTCTCTATAGCGCTGTTCCTCATAGAAACAACACAAAACCTAGATTAACTTTCGATGTATCCTTTCGATGTCACAAAGGAGTTCACACAGACACTGCCAGGTGTTTTCAATATAATTTAAAACTTGAATGCATTGCAGAAGAAGAGCCTATGCAAGTGTCCCATGGTTGCCCTTGCTTTCATCTGCCTCGAAGCCTCGTACATTCTGGGCCCAGGAGTTTTCTGTCAGTATAAAACAGAATTCCTGGAACTAGAACTTCAACAATATTCCAAACTGCATGCACAATAATGACATAATAAAGGCATCCATGTATCCAGGTTCAAACTTCTGAGTGTAGCACCAGATTGTCCATGAGAATTCATGGTCTTCTGACCTCTGACTTCTTTGCGATGCATCAATGGATCAAGGACATGACTAAGGTTTTTTTATGGTTATCACGGATTTCACGGTTTCTGTGAAATGTACCCATTGCCGTGTAATATGTAGCTCCCCGTGACAATTCCCATTTCTAAAATAATAGTGTAAATATACATATTTTGTATCACTTAAAAATAAATATAGCAAACATTTGCCTTATTGATGAACTACCTGTTATACTGCATTAGGAACCTACCAGCCGGTATAGTTAGTTTGCTTCCGGTAAATGATTGAACACGTTGCATAGAATTACAGACTTTTCTTTAAAATGTGTCTTTTAGACAGCTGCATCTAAGATCGCAAATATTTCTGCTAAAGATCGCTCTGTCCACAAGAAGGGACATTTCATGTGTTTGTTGTCATTGCTTACATGTATTGTTTATATTTTCCTGATTATTCACTGATGGTTTTTAATTAAATTTTTTTTAATATCCTACAATTTAGCATTTACTGTTTTTTATGTACAAATTTAAATTTGTTGTATAATAGCTAAAGAAAATGATCAATTCTGAATGTGACATTTTTTAGACCGTGAAATGCTGTTAAATAAGCACTTTTTTACCACTGAGAGGAAGGGTAGTTCCTTGGCAAAAGTTACCAGTGAGAACTGCCAGAGACTCTCTATACAGCAAGGATAGTTTACGTGTTTTCAGGGTATTGGCACAGCAAAAGTAAATCAGCCAAAAGCACCATTTCACTTTTAATTTGTAGTTCCAGAGAAAGAATGATTCTTGGTGATAAATCTCCCTCCTGAACTGTGAGGGCACTGTGTAAAGAGTAAAGAGTAACCTGGACTGGATGGTCAGACAATTCATTCCCAGGGAAGGAAGGAAGTCGGTCATCTAGAAAGGAGGTGGTTACGGTACACTAAATCATCGACCCAGAAGGGAAACGATGTGGCAGCCGTGGATTGGAGGAGCGGTTGCCCTCATTAACCAAGGGGTCATGATTGACAATACAAAAGGGGACGTGGCAAAGTGATCTGTTCCTCTGAATGGTTAATGCTGAACCGGAAGGAAAACCTGTATTGTTATTGTGAGTGTTTCGTTTGTTTATCGTGTCTAAAAATTGCTTGTTTATTGTTATTAGACGGCTAACATGATCCAAAGGCCAGCACTTACCCAGACAACACTGCACCATTGTTCACGATTAACTATTTGCACCACGAGCACTGTAGCACTCACTGTGGACATGTGATTGTGTTTGTGTTACGTGTAGGTGTTTAAATAGTGGGACTATAATTACGGGACCAACCCGTGGGTTAAAACAGAGCAATACACGTCGCTGTGTTGCCTGTTCTCATTATTATTTAATGTGTTTTGTCTTCAGACTTGAAATATAAAAATAAAACGCCATTGCACCTGGATTATCGTTGTCTGTCTGCTTATTGATCACCCCAGCACTCCTGCACCTGCACACTGTTAAACACTTTGCCACACTGGCATTCAGTAAGAAAAATAAGTCACCAAAGTTAGGCAAAAATGTCCTTCTCCTTTTTCTCCAGTTTTTTTGCAGATTTTTGCAGAACCCAGGCACTTTTATCCATGCACATGTATATTACAAGACATCCAAGTTTAATGACAATTAACTTGTTTTGTCAACATGGAAATATACTAGGGAGCACATTTACTTTGACTTCTATATCATTCATATTACATTATTTATTTTTGTTTTAAAATGGAAATTTTTTTTATCTGATAAAAAAGGTCTGGCATGCGTGGGATTTGAAACTAAAACCTTCAGTTTGCAAGCGTGTTGTGTTATACTGTCAGTGTTACACAATTAGTTGAGAAGACAAGCAGTCTTCTCTGCTTGAAGACAAGAAGACAAGCAGTATTTTGAAAGATGAAGTCAGCCAGCTGAGAATTCTCTGGCTTATTTTTTATACATTTTGGGGGTTTTTTTTCCGAGTCATCTCATCATTCTGAGATTCTGATCTTGATCTCTGAAAAATGTTGGTTTCCTGTCAGTGTAACGCTCATTGTGGTCCCTATTGGCACAAGGAAGTACAGTTCCTCTAGATACTGGTTGATGAAAGTACCGTTATTTGTGGTCCCCACTGGACAAAAAGGAACGTTAATTTCTGAAAATTAGCTATGCTGAAGGATAGCCTATATATTTGGTAAAAGTAAATCATAAATAAATAAATACATTAAAAAATATTGAAATAAATGAATACTGAAATCAATACATAGACATTTATTTAATTTCTTTATCTAGCTTGATTTATTTATTTATTTTTCACTATCAGATATAAACAATTAATACTGTATGAAACAAAAATAAATACTCAACAGTTCTCGTTCAGTTGTATATTAGTGAAAATTTTTGTACATAAAGGTCGTCATGCTTTCATATATTTAATGATGGGAGGTTATATAAGAGGTTGCATGAGCCTGGGGACTGGAAACAGTCCAGCGTTGAACTTGAATGAGAAACTGTGGGTGCGACTGAGCGAGCGTGTAAGCTGTGACCGGAGAGAATATGCAGTGAAAGTGTCAAGACTAAAACGTAGGGTTATTATTTTGGTGCCGTGAATTCCGGCCCCTGACAGGAATTCTCTGTAGTTTCAAATAAAACAAACATTTTGAGAATTCAACACCGTCTCCCATACTACTTCCTAAACATGAAAACGTTACAATATACTAAATGAACGGATCAAGCTTATTAAGATAGTTTGCAAAATCAGATGAAAGCTTTCAATACAATCGGTATAATACATAATCATTATTTACAAAATCTTGTTTGTCTCCTTACTTGTTAAAAACTGTAACTTTACTGTTATACTACTTGCAAGACTTGTAAAATGAAAGGACAAACTTTGGCGTGAAAGCGGGAGTGAAGCTTTCTTTCTGAAAGGGAGAACACAATACTGACCATGCAGGGCACTGCTGAACGAAAGCAGGACACGAGGTCCACTTTTCACATTGTACTGACCAGGAGTGGAGCTTTCTTTCTAAAAGGGAGAACACAATACTGACCATGCGGGGCACTGCTGAATGAAAGCAGGACACGAGGTCCACTTTTCACATTGTACTGACCAGGAGTGGAGCTTTCTTTCTAAAAGGGAGAACACAATACTGACCATGCGGGGCACTGCTGAATGAAAGCAGGACACGAGGTCCACTTTTCACATTGTACTGACCAGGAGTGGAGCTTTCTTTCTAAAAGGGAGAACACAATACTGACCATGCGGGGCACTGCTGAACGAAAGCAGGACACGAGGTCCACTTTTCACATTGTACTGACCGGGAGTGGGGCCTATTTTCTGAAAGGGAGAACACAGTACTCATGCTGTGTTTTCCACTATTCTCATGTCACAAACTTCTCTCCGTCTCTGTGGTCCTGTTTACCACCTTCCCCTGGTGATTTCAAGGCATTACTATCCTTGTGCAGCAGTGATGGAGACGGATGCATTTGACCTGTCAGATGGAAACAAGGCTTACTGGAATCTGGACTCCACTGGGGTAGAATGCTATTCCAGAGACATACTGGATAACATTATAAGGGCTAACACACTTTTTGCACAAACAGAGAGTTGCTGTATTTCCTTCAGGGCAGCGCATTTAGAGTACAGGTCATGAATAGCCATGTCATTACATTGCAATAACTGGGTGACTACCTATGGCCATTTCTCTTACACAGTAACACGTTTATAATTAAGAGGACATTACTATACACACTTATTCAGCAGTGTGGAGTAGTGGTTAGGGCTCTGGACTCTTGACCGGAGGGTTGTGGGTTCAATCCCCAGTGGGGGACACTGCTGTTGTACCCTTGAGCAAGGTACTTTACCTAGATTGCTCCAGTAAAAACCCAACTGTATAAATGGGTAATTGTATGTAAAAATAATGTGATATCTGTATAATGTGAAATAATGTATAATGTGATATCTTGTGACAATTGTAAGTCGCCCTGGATAAGGGCGTCTGCTAAGAAATAAATAATAATAATAATAATTCCACAGGTAGTTATCATGTTATTACTATCTGTGGTTACCCAGTTATTACTGTGTTATTAAACAGATATATTTGCCCCGTAAAGTGCTACCATTGTATCGTACTGCTTCTGACTCCAAAATGTTATGAGTAAAGCTAAACATAAATACATAAATAAATAAATACACACATGCATACATACAACTGTTTTACTATAAACTAACTTCAGCAATTACAGTGATAAACTGTTGGCATGCACTAATAAAATAACTAAATAATAATAGGAATTATGCATAAAATCAGCAATAAATAACCCACATTTCCTATCATCAAGAAATACAATAGTTACTGTCCTGAACAGTTCACAGCCTCTGTGCCTCTTTATTTGCAAACTTCCAAAATGCTGATTTTCCATGTGCAAGCAGCTGAGGACTAAACACTAAAATCCACATATGATGATTAACAGTTTCAGCTGAGTGTTTACTGACTCAACATGCTTAGAAACTGTGAGTTAACCTCAATACCAACATGCAGTCAAGATAATAATACAACAGACACTGTGCTGCACTCATATCTTAAATCAACTGCTCAACTGCTCTGGAGCTCTGGGACTTTAATTAGCAGATGGTACTAATGACTTCCAGAAGGTTAAACGCTCCTGCTTTTATTAACAGAACCCGCTTCCTAACCCTCTCTCACGTCAGTATCCCAGACTGACGTTACTGTGTGTGCCCCCTGAAGTCTGTGTCCTTGCAGTTAATGGAAACCAGACGAATTTCGCTTCATAACAGTTTACACTCTACTTTGTTTCTCAAACAATTTGTTAATTGCAATACATTTCCTCTGCGTTGAAAGAAGCTATGCATATCAGTTTTCAACTTGGCAGCCACTGCTTCAAACGGCTTTCGCTTGACGTGTGGTTAGAAAGGAATGAACGGGAGTTGTGCTGACGTTGCTAGCATACGTTAGGCTATAATCACACGGGACTGGTCCTAAGATACTGTACCTGTGAAAGACAGCTACAGTTTCTCAACCAAGCCAAACAAAATGATGCTGAAATCTAGTGCAGGGACTACTTTCAGGCTCTCGTTGCATAGCAGTTTGAGTCATTCCAGACCTTCCTGTGAGCCGGAACTGATGTAATTGCAGTCTTAAATTATATCTTTAAAATCTTATAGACAGCACTTTCTCTCTTATAAATATACCCCCAACTGAGTAATGTACAGTGAGATAGCGAAATTGAGTTTCCTGTTTGGAGCAGCTGTTTCTTGGGAGAGGTTTGTTATTGAAACCTCAGAGCCGTAACGAAACTGGTTTCCATCCTTGTTGTAGTCCTAACAAGGTCTAACCTAGATTAATCAGGTGGTAATAGGGCTGCTGAAATTGCTTGACATGAATTATTCAGGAGGGAGAGGTGGAGGCAGAGGCAGGGGTGCTGTAGCAAATAGACGTCTTGTAAGAAAGCATGGTATTAACAAGTAGGAGACTAGACTATGATGTTGAGACAGACTTCCCCATTTGTTTTTCAACTTTCAACTAATTAGTGCCTGATCTATAAAACAATTAATTTCATTTCATGCCTGCAACAGGCTAAAGCATCCCTTCCTTTCATTTTTAACCCATTGCATTAATACGTTGAAAAGGGGGGCCCATCTGACTGCTGCACCCTGACACACAGTGACTTGTGTATACAGCTCTCGTTTATGCAGTCAATTGGTCAGCTGCTAATGAGATGAAATTGTAAGCCTAAAATGACTTTAGCACAAAACCAACATTATAATATTGGACTTACCCAGAGAATGACCCTGCTATAAAAGTGAATGCAGCTAGATTGTAAAATCATTCTGTTTATCTTCCTTGTTCTGCTCTTAAATTGGCTATTTACTGTAGGTCTCAAACGTGCAGTTTTGAAAGAAACTGTAATTGCAAACATGATATAGCAAGTATTCTCATTTTCAAACACATGGATTATGTTAAAGAAAACATCTATGCCTTGCTCTCAGGAAATCACTTATAAGTGCATGTCCTAGGTCATTGCCCCTCAGCAGTGTCTTCTGGGTCAAAGCATGTTTTAAGGGAATGATTTTGTTCGCTGAGATTGTTTTATCCCAGTATTTACTAAAGGAGCATTACGTGTCACTGTGTTTCATCCCAGAGCGCTGTTTTTTCCTGCTTATTAGTTACACACACCGCACTGTTTAACTTTCCACTCCGATCGCTGTGCTTTTTCCACCTCCTTCCTCCTCCTTCATTTCCCTGAGGTTCAAAGTGTTCGGCACTCTAATTGCTTCTCACTATTTCCAGCTTCATCCCCCCCACGGTGCATCCAGGCAGTGTGCCTGAAATAGCACAGACAGAGCTGTTCTCATGTTCCTTTCTTTAAAAAAGAATAGAGACTTGATTTCCATGAGCTAACCGGGGGGCCGTACACACCCCCACTCCCCTGCCAAGTTATCGGGTCACTTTCCCCTGCCCCCCCCCAGTGTCCACTTCCTTCTTATGTTCCGTTGAACCTGTAGCTCTGCAAGAAGAAACCGTTATACAGGACAGGAGGCAAGATTATATAAGCCTATTGCTCCGCTTTTCTTTTCTTTTTCTTCTTTGCACACGCAAATCCTACTGGGCTTTCTGAGGAAACATTTACCAGGTCGCTTCATCTCTGCTGCTTAAACTGATTAGCTTGACCTGTTTTCTCCTTTTACAAACGCTGCTAAGCAGCTCATTTTTCTTAGCTGCTGCTGGCTGAGTACAAGCTTGACAGCTTAGCTTAAAGATGTAGCAACTAAGTGGTAAGATTCCTTTTCATAACCCCCACTCCCTTACAATTGCTGTATGGGTACCATGGGCCAGATTATCATCACTCTTAGCAAGACCCCTTAGGAAAGCTATGTTCCAGGTTTGCGTTTGTAAGGATAAAACTGCATCTGTGTCAACCTGTATTTTAAAGGACCAGAGTGTGTGTGGCGGACAGTGTTTCTATCTTTCAGAGGAAATACACAGTTCTAAGCTGTCATGCGTCTGCAGTATTTTTAGTGTTGCAAACTGTGAGAAAGCTCATCTTTACCAGTGCTGCTGCAGCAGAAATTTGAATCCCGAAACTTGACTATTCCAACACAGTTGTGTTCATAAAAGGTCAGTTGCCACCTCTAATATTAACACCTAAAGTGCTTTTGTAAACAGCAAACACGGCGCTTCAGTGTGATATACAGTATATATGTAAAGCTAAACTAAGATTCAACACGCTTCAACATGCCTCAGCAAGCAAAACGTAACAGTGTTTTTAGCCACACCACACCATAGCATCTAGTGAAAGAAAAGAATGTCAATTAACTTGACTGAGGTGTTTTAAAGAAGAGTTAACGGGCTTATAAAATCAGCAAGACACTGCAGTGGTTAGGCAGGCAATTATAATTTGTTTTATATAAAGGAAACTGATGTCTTCTTGCTCTGTGTTCAAGAAGATTAAGCAATGTCGTACAACATTGATTAAATAACAATGGCTTCAGCATTGCTCACTGGAGCATTCACATGAAAAGGAGCAATATCTAACTGAAGAGTGCAAGTACAGACAGGCACTAATCCAGTGAAAGTGTTTACCAGGGAGATAAAATGGGATTGTGAAGTGAATACTGTATGGACTGCCGTTTCCTAATAAATCCCAGCGAACGCTCATTGATTTCACATCAGGCGTAAACAGCTGTAGAGAAAAGGCAACATGACCCACAAACATCTTTATCACTTCAAATCGATGGCTGCATCGGGCCGGCAGTATTCCATGCTTTCCCATACACAATGCTGCGGCAGAATCTACTATGCAGTTAGCGGAGTCCTGTCCACAAAACCACAGGCATATTAACTGATTCAGGACATTTGAGTTTAGGTTTGCACAGATGTCTTGATTTTATTCTGAGTAGCTTGTTTAATATGCTGTGCCAAGTAAAATGTTTGCATGGTATTTTTGTACTTTTACTTTACTTTTCCCATGGTTATACTGTGCATTTACCACAGTTAAACTGGTTTGCCTTGTTTATTCATATGCTTTACTGTACCTCGCTGGTCTTTACAATGCTGACCTATGCTTCACCTTGCTTTCAATATGCTTTATTACTTTGCTGTGCTTTTACTGTGGTAAACTTTTATAAGGGCACCACTGTCAGCAGAACAGGATATGTGGTGTGTTTCTGTCATAGAAAAGGAACCCACCAACATTGACTATCCCATTTTCTTAAATATATTTTTGTATATACATGCTAAAGTGTGGAGCAATGGATGGTGAACTTGCCATTTTTCATAACAAGTCAGACCTGCTGAGCATTGTTGCTTAATTTTGAAAAACAAAAAAGCAGAATTTTTATATTTTCATCCATAAAAATGTAAATGGTCAACTCCCTATTTTAATGTGTTGTTGTGTCAATTGAAAAATGCAGTCACAAATACTCACAGGAACAACCTAGCCACTGGTTTTGGTAACATGTTGTACTGCCACGGTAAGATATTTATATCCCGAAAAGGATAAGTATAATGCCTCTGTTGTATTTGGTACGAAGGCCATAGACATTAGCGTTTTCCATTGAGAAACATAGCCAATACATGTTATAGCAAAAAAATGATATTTGCAATTTAAAAATGATAATTAGCATCATACTAGGTTAAAGAAAGTGTATGCATGCCTTACTTTCATGTATTTAATTATACAGTACAAGAGGAGGCTGCGGTGTCTTTACCTTGTCTAGACTACTGCAACTTCCTCCTGGCCGGCCTCCCTGCGACCGCCACCCATCCACTCCAGCTCATCCAGAACTCTGCTGCTCGTCTGGTGTTCTCTCTCCCATGCAACTCCACTGCTCCGCTCACTCCACTGGCTCCCGATCACTGCTCGCATCCAGTTCAAGACTCTTATACTCACCTACCGATGCCTTGAATAGACTGCACCCAGCCACCTCCAGACCATCTCTCCTTACACCCCCACCCGACCTCTCCGCTCTGTCTGCACTAGAAGACTAGCTCTACCTCCGCTACGCTCCCCTGCCTCCAGAGCCCACTCCTTCTCTACCCTCGCCCCACAGTGGTGGAATGACCTTCCTATGGATGTCAGGACTGCCCTGTCCCTGACCACCTTCCGACGCCTGCTCAAAACACACCTCTTCAGACAACACCTGTAAAACTCAACTCTTCCCTTCTGGACAATATAGCACTCTGCCTTTAATGCACTTTAACTTGCACTTATCTGGTCCCTATTTTATTGTATTTAATCCTGCACTGAACCCAATCTGCAGTATCTTGTATTTCACTTGCACTCGTATCTAACTCTGATGTAACTTTCAACACTGTTATCTGCTCTTGAACTGCCCCGATATCAAATCATACTGTGTTTTGTATTTGCTCTTATTAGGACTGTAATTCTTGATACGTATTTTTTGTATACAACTGTAAGTCGCCCTGGGTAAGGGTGTCTGCTAAGAAATTTATATTAATAATAATAATAATAATAATAATAATAATAATAATAATAATAATTAGTTAAAATATGAAAATATGGGAGAACATTTATCCTGCGAGCTGCCCGGGAGAAGTGTCCAAAAAAACGGGAGAGTCCTGGCAAATAAGGGAGAGTGACAGGTCTGGGCTCTGAGCTGGGTTAGATATTCCTTGTGTTTTCCCGCTGCCTGTAGTGCTGGTTTGTACGGTGGCTCATTTGTTATGTCAATGTCACAAGATAAATGACATTGTCGTCTCGACATTATGGTTTGAAATGAGATCATTTTTCTCAGCATCTTGGTATAAAGGTTTGTAATTCTACCTTGCAAGCTGTCCTGTATTCTGCACTCACTTATCTTTTAAAATGTGTATAGGCACTCCTGGAAAATGTTGCAGCGGCATAATGCAGGCCACCTAACACTGTATTTCCCAACTGCCTTCCACCATTCCACACCTGCAGATGAAGTCAAAATGAATCGCTGTTTGTTTGGCTCAGGCTGCCAACTCCTCGCTACAGTTTTACTCAAGGGTTCATACAGCTGCTGTCCCTTTTTAAGTACTGCACTTAGAAAATGTTGAGAATGGCTTGTACCTGGGGATTTTAAAGATAAAACCTTAGGCTGAGCTTCACAAGTCAAACAAAACAACAACAGGAATGCAATGCAAACTCATCTATTAACAACAAAACAGCATACCTTAAATTGTAATTCAATTTAGTCAAGGACAAAAAACAACATACCTTAAATTGAAATTCAATTTACTCAAGGACAAAAAAACAGCTTCCCTTAAATTGAAATTCAATTAGGGTGTGCAAACTGAATTTCAATTTATGCTAGGGTGCGCAGATCTTTATTTGAACTGTGTACTTTTGCTCCACAGTTTATTTAAATATATTTTATTTGATCTATGCAAGCACAAATTGTCAATCATTCCCCTCAGCCTCACCCACTTCCATCGAGGAAATCGGGCTTGCTCTTGATGTCTGCGACATGTTCAGCCAATCACAGCTAACTTTAGTTGGAACCCAAAACTGACACTCATCAGATGAGTTCTGGATGGGGGCTCTGAGCTTTACAGGAGGACCGGGCTGAAGTTAGTTAATTATTCCTGATTCGAGGGCTGAAGTTAGTTACTTATTCCTGATTCGAGGGCTGAAGTTAGTTACTGAGTCCTGATTTGAGGGCTGAAGTTAGTTACTTATTCCTGATTCGAGGGCTGAAGTTAGTTACTTATTCGCACAGTTACGTATTCAATATTAGCTCAAATTCTAACTGGGAAATTAGATAGATAGTCTGGATGTGCCACCTCAGATAGGATATCATTTTAAAGCTTGAGCATTTCTCTTCAGCATAAAGTAGATTGCAGAGTGGCACAAGTAGGCTATGCTGTGAAATATACACCCCCCCCTTCTTTTCCTGCATATTAGCGCACATTGTGAGGGCTTTGCCACCTCAAGCTGGGTGTGATGTGAAGGATAAGCAATTGTCTTGCGAATAGAGTATGGTGCATAGTGGCATGAACAGTGCTATTTATATGAAAATTAGAGCATTTATTATGAATTATTTTGCTCAAATTGCAAAATATCAAACAAGCAAAGAACAAACAGTAAAGAAGAGATAGCAGAAACAGAGACAAATGTAAAATCGCAGATTGAGCAGCATCTTCAAAGTCTGTTCGGGAATTGTGCATTTGCTCAAAGCACATTTCGCAGTTTGATTATATCGCTTTACTCAAAGACCAAAGAAGCTGTCTGTTTTCTGTTTCTTTCTTTGCTTGTTTGATATTTTCCGTTTCACCAAAATAATTTGCTCAAAGACCGAAATAACCTTTCATTTCATTCTTTGATAATTTGTAAATGCTCAAATTGCGAAATAGTTATTTTTATCGGTGATTGACCGAAAATCCTGACTCTGAGTGTTACACACACACACACACACATGTATACATATACAGACGTGTTCAAATTTGTTGGTACCCCTCCACAAAAAACGAAGAATGCACAATTTTCTCTGAAATAACTTGAAACTGACAAAAGTAATTGGCATCCACCATTGTTTATTCCATATTTAATAGAAATCAGACTTTGCTTTTGATTTTTTATTCAACATAATATTGTAAATAATAAAACAAATGAAAATGGCATGGACAAAAATGATTGGACCGCTAACCTAATATTTTGTTGCACAACCTTTAGAGGCAATCGCTGCAATCAAACGTTTTCTGTAGCTCTCAATGAGACTTCTGCACCTGTTAACAGGTAGTTTGGCCCACTCTTCCTGAGCAAACTGCTCCAGCTGTCTCAGGTTTGATGGGTGCCTTCTCCAGACTGCAAGTTTCAGCTCTTTCCATAGATGTTCGATAGGATTCAGACCAGGACTCATAGAAGGCCACTTCAGAATAGTCCAATGTTTTGTTCTTATCCATTCTTGGGTGCTTTTAGCTGTGTGTTTTGGATCATTATCCTGTTGGACCCATGACCTGCGACTGAGACAGAGCTTTCTGACACTGGGCAGTACGTTTCGCTCCAGAATGCCTTGATAGTCTTGAGATTTCATTGTGCCCTGCACAGATTCAAGGCACCCTGTGCCAGGCGCAGCAAAGCAGCCCCAAAACATAACCGAGCCTCCTCCATGTTTCACTGTAGGTATGGTGTTCTTTTCTTTGAAAGCTTCATTTTTTCGTCTGTGAACATAGAGCTGATGTGACTTGCCAAAAAGCTCCAGTTTTGACTCATCTGTCCAAAGGACATTCTCCCAGAAGGATTGTGGCTTGTCAATATGCATTTTAGCAAATTCCAGTCTGGTTTTTTTTATGTTTTTCTTTCAAAAGTGGAGTCCTCCTGGGTCTTCTTCCATGGAGCCCACTTTCGCTCAAAAAGCGACAGATGGTGCGATCACAAACTGACGTACCTTCACCTTGGAGTTCAGCTTGTATCTCTTTGGCAGTTATCCTTGGTTCTTTTTCTACCATTCGCACTATGCTTCTGTTCAATCGATTTTCCTCTTGCGGCCGCGCCCAGGGAGGTTGGCTACAGTTCCATGGACCTTAAACTTCTTAATAATATTTGCAACTGTTGTCACAGAAACATCAAGCTGCTTGGAGATGGTCTTGTAGCCTTTACCTTTACCATGCTTGTCTATTATTTTCTTTCTGATCTCCTCAGACAACTCTCTCCTTTGCTTTCTCTGGTCCATGTTCAGTGTGGTGCACACAATGATACCAAACAGCACAGTGACTACTTTTCTACATTTAAATAGGCTGAATGACTGATTACAAGATTGGAGACATGTGTGATACTAATTAAAGAAACTAATTAGTTTGAAATATCACTATAATCCAATTATTTATTATCTTTTCTAAGGGGTACCAACAAATGTGTCCAGGCCATTTTAGAATATCTTTGTAGAATAAGCAATAATTAATCTCTTTTCACAGCTTCTTTGCTTTATTCTATGACATACCAAAGGCATGCAAGTATACATGATAAAATAGCTTTTAATTTCATCACTTTTCAGGAGGAATGAAGCATTATTTCAATTAGCTGTAAGGGTACCAACAAATTTGGGCATGTCTGTATATATACAATTTTGGAATCTCACTGCATCATACTGTAAAAGGACTTTTGACTAAACTGTTTATGTTATTTTATTTATACATATATATATATTTTTTTCTGTGCTAGGATCAATAACAGTAATACGTTGAAACAAAATTTAATTAAAAAAGACTGACATATAAGATCCTTGAAACTTTGATTTATGAATAGATTGTGCTATATGAACTTCCATTTATGATTTTGGTATTTTTTTTTCCACTAATTTTCTTTTTAATCTTTGTACAAATGTTTGTTTCATTTCTTCTACTCTCCATTAATGTGGATTAAAGTCTACAACACAATGTATTTTTGAATGTGCTTCACACACACACACACACACAATGTGTTTTATTTTAGGTACACCCTTTTTGGAGCAGGTCAACAGTGGGACCCACTTTATCTCTGTGATACGAAGAAAGAGTAATTGGATTTTATGTGATGGCCTAAAGAAAGACTTCCAGATAACTGAAAAAAATCACAAAATAAAAGCTGCAATGTGTAATGTAATTTACACACGGGTTTGAGTACTGACATAAACAACACTCTTTATAGTAATATTAGAGAAATTGAATTTCCAGAAATGTGGTGCATTGCACGTACCAGGCTACTGCTTGATCACATATGTGTTGTTCCGTCACGTACAATTTCATTCAAAGAAGAACACAAGACATATTTTCATAAATTAAATGATTTTGCATCTTTAAATGTTTATATAATCAAATATCTGCTATCAAACAAGGCCTTTCTTCTTACAATTCATAATAAATGCTCTAATTTTCATATAAATAGCACTTAATAGTACTGTACATGCCACTATGCACCATACTGTATTCGCAAGACAATTGCTTATCCTTCAACATCAGGAATAAGTAACTAACTTCAGCCCTCGAATCAGGAATAAGTAACTAACTTCAGGCAAGAGCAAGCCCGATTTCCTCGATGGAAGTGGGCAAGGCTGAGGGGAATGATTGACACGTTGTGCTTGCACAGATCAAATAAAACAAATAAAGATCTTGCGTACCCTAGCATGAATTGAATTTCATTTTAAGGGAAGCTGTTTTTTGTCCTTGAGTAAACTGAATTTCTTGTAGTGACGTTATTTAACACGTGAACGGTTGCGAAATATGACCGGTTGTTACAATCTCCCACTGTTGTTTACTTTCCTGTGGTAAAGAGGCGGCGAATTTTAAAATGTCAACTATTTAAAAAGATGTTAACTATATGCCCCGTGTTTCTGACGACGCCTCAGCCAAGGTCTCATCCACCATTTAGGTGGCTTCGCTTCTGCTTTTAATATCGCATTTAAAATAATTACAGATGAGACGACTGTAACAGCCAGTTCTTCATCAGCAGTTAGTTAAGCCACAGTTTACTAAAGATGATGCTGAAGAAAAGAAGCAACAACACACACAATTTTTAAACACGGGAAACTTGTTGCATAACTAGTTGCTCAGGTGTGGACAAAGCAGTTGCAGGCGATTAAAGTTGTGCAATTTCGAGAGCGATTTGGCTGTGCAACTGATTGCTCAGGTATGGACCCGACTTAATACGCGTAACTTATCACAACCCTGCAAACCACGACCCAGGCAATCGTATTTGTAATTAAAAAAAAAAAAAAAGCTTTAAATATGCGAATGCGAATGAACCGCCTTGCACTTAATAATAGTAATAATAATAATAATAATAATAATAATAATAATAATAATAATAATAATCTTTACTTTATATAGCACCTTTCATGTGCACATCTCAAGGCGCTTCACAAGAATAAGAAAACAATTTAAACACTTGACATAATGTCCAATAAAACAAGAAAAACAATAAATACATACAACAACACATAACAGGTCAGACAATAAAATCCAATGTATAAAAGTGGGTTTTCAGTTTAGATACTAACAGTATCACTGTCCCTTATGACCTTCGGAAGGTCATTCCACAGCCTAGGTGCTATACAGGAAAACACTCGGTCACCAAAAGAACGCTGCTTAGTCCTATGTACTGAAAGGAGGCCAGTCAAAAGATCGAAGGCTACGCATAGGAGAATATGGCGAAAGAAGGTCACAGATGTAGTTTGGTGCTAACCCACGCAGACCCTTAACAGTTAATAGTAGAATTTTAAATTTCACTCTGAACTCCACTGGAAGCCAATGCAGGGAAGCTAAAACGGGTGTGATGTGATCATAAGATTTTGTTTTATGTAGAATGCGGGCCGCTGTGTTCTGGACATATTGCAACTTGTTAAGAACGTTTTTTTAAACACCAGCAAGCAAAGCATTGCAATGGTCTATATGGGAAAAAACAAAAGCATGTATAAGCTTCTTTGCATCCGGCTCAGTAAGACAAGCGTGAATACGAGCAATAGTCTGCAGGTGGAAAAAAGACACCTTAGTAACACTGTGAATATGGATCAAAAATAATACCAAGGTTTACACATGTGCGAGGCCACTTATTGTTTCATTTATTGTTGTGTGAGTTTGAAACACATATTTGTACAGTATATTGCTTATACAATGTATTACTTGTCTTTTTTTGGCGCTTAAGGTAGTTTGATAATAAAATACCTTTACAGACCAATCACTTACAGATGTCAGCATTAAAGCCAGTTTGCCTTAACAATGAAATCAACTACGCAATCCAAACATTATGATGTTCTAAATATTCATAGATGTTTTATAGCATGGATTTCAACATAACACAATTACAGCGTTTTATATAACATACTGTAAACCTACAGGCCCTCAGGGATCCAATATAATCAACACAAATGTAAACAAATCAGACAGGAAAAATGATGTTGGATCCGTGCATTAGTGTACTCTGGTCTTCATATATCTTGGTATATAAAAGGAATTATATAACAACATCAAGAGATCAAACACATTGCCAGCCTTCGTTTCCTGATAGAGGACTGGTTTCACATATTCTGGTTAGCAGAATTCTTGAACTACACAATGTTGCTTTTGATAGTCCAAATCTAGTACTGAACCCAGCCTTGAGATGTACAATACATAGCTAGATCGAAAACAGTGTATAATTGAAAACTTTTCCTTCAATGTAACAACCCAGAATGATTAATTGTACTGGCCCTAGCAATTCAGCCCCACAGTAAATAAATATGTTTTTGTATGTATGGCTCAGTCTTTTATGGGAGTAGTCGAGGGTATAATCCATACACTGGGTGGTTGGAAACTAGTTGCAGTCTAAGCAAACACACTACAGGGGATCCATTAACCATAAGTTTGGGTCCACCAAAGGACAAGGGTCTATAAAATGTGAAGTTTCCTACAAGTCATGGACAAAAACAAAATATTTAGTATGGAGGTTGTTTTAGCATTAGTGAAACTATTACAGCATACATTTGCAGGAAGTGATATTTTTTTTTTCATTTTTTGTTTCATGTATTATAGACTATGTTGGCATACGTTGTGAAAAAGTGTATACCAAAATAATCTGCAACTACTTAGATGCAAAAGAACTGGAAACTCCAGAACGCCCCTCAATCACGCTGTGCACCTACTGTACATTGTTTCTCATAGGAACCTCTTTAAAAGGAGCTCTGGAGCAAAGGCATAAGTGACGCTCATTCCTTACTTTAGCCTTTTAAGGTCATCATATATATAGCATGCCAGACATGAAACAAAGTGGATAAGATTATGTGATTACATTTATTTCAACATGGTCTCAAAAAAGATACTTTCTCTTAGGAGAACAGCCAAGGAATTAAAATAAGCTTTTTTTTTTTTTTTTTTTTGAGATACTGGAGTGGGGACTGCAAGGAAAAATTATATATAATCTCATAACAGTGGTTGTTCTACCCTATTTGGGAAAGGGGATTTCAATATAAACATTTTACTACAAGTATTACACATTTTCTAATGCTTGTCCAATTACAGGCTGAATAAAACATGTGGGTTATTGGATTGGAATTACACTAGTATGGTGCCAACTACTGCCAATCTTAACCCCATTGTTGCCAGTGGTGTAGCTAAGAAGTGATTGACTCTCAACTTTGCACTTGATTTGCACAAGAAATGGCCCCGTCAAATAAATACCTACGCTTTGTGTATTTCAAGTAATAAACAATTCACCAAAATATGGGACGTCAGTACTGCAACTCAGATTACTGCGATCACAGCACTTAAGTCTGGAATTCAGTAAAACCAACACTTCTAGTTTGACTGGCAAACTAGTTCAGAAATAGTTTGCCAGCAACTAAAACTCCAAGTTGCACACCAGACAACTTCCTATAGACAAGTTCTTTCGACCACACAACTATAGCTACTGCATACCATTTTTGTACAATAAATATGTACTGTAGGTTGGCCATACACCAGTCACTGTATACACAAGCTTGCCAACACTGCAATATGCAGCTGCTGACATTTCCAAACCAAGCTACTCAAAACAAAGTAATCCAAGTCAAGCTTCATGTGAAGGAGGGTTTAAGGTAATTAGATAGTTTGCAATTCAGCCCTGCTAAATGTCTAACATTAACTTAAAACTAAAGGCCCCAGATTGTTTGTCGGACTGTTTTAAATGGTCTACCACCAACAAGTACCTCAGATGTCAAATTTACACCCTTCTCTGGTTAAAACTACTGCATATATACCTGAAAGAATTCTTTAACTAAATTGGCTGAACTTTAATACAGACAAGAAGGTTGGGTAAATTGTAAATTTTATTGGAAAACAAAAAATATACAACTTGGAATGGATCTTGAGGCATGTCTGCCATAAGCAGTTAAAAAAAAAAAGTGGGCAAACAAATTTTAAAAGCATAGTGAGAACAGAACAAAAGTTCTCTGGTACAGAACTGCAAATACAAAAAGAGTTAGTGTAAGAGTACCTGGATGATACACCCGTTTTGCAATAGTGCAAGGCTGAGAAATTTCATATATACTTTTTTCATAGTCCATGCAGAGTAACTACTCCACATTGTTTACATGCCAACATTGTTGCCAAGTGACATCCAACTTCAACAGGTATAGCAGGATGGTCTCACTTCAAGTTGTGGTAAATTCATTGTGCACAAAGTTTAGATGCAGTTCCAGATCATGCCACATACACCTGTTAACTTGAGCAATTCTTGACTCAAAACACAAGGACAGCAAAATAAGGAGGGACATGAAGACTTGAATTTTGAATTCTAAGTATTATACATGCATTTCCTTTGGACAGCGGGGGGGGGGGGGGGGGGGGCTGAGAGGGAGAAACATTTTACAGATAAAATTACAAAAAAAAAAAAAAAAGAAAGCAAATAAACAATTTTATACAAGAAATCTGTACAAGGCCTTCACTTCGCTGTCATCATCTGTACAAACTCTGGAAAGAGAACAAAAAAAAAATCTATTAGTACAACAAAAAAAATGAATCTGCTTACTGAATTCAAAAACAGCAGGTGTCCTACACTTCAAAATATTTACAGCTACTAGCCAAACCAACCGCTTTGGCCAACCTCCTCATCCTAAAAAAAAAAGTCAACTGCCTTTAAAAGGTTATTGAACATTTATGGCAGCCTAGCTTTATTATCTCTCCCCCAGCAACCTACATACTGCATCAATAGAGGTTTCAGTTGAAAGAAACCTCCAATTAAATGTCAATAGAAAATCAATTTATGGTATACGAAGAAACCTAGATAAAAGTACAATTTAATTGTAAAGATGCTGCAAAAGATACGTGCAGCATATAGGAAGATTTTATTGTACCATCAGTTTAACACAGCCTCAATTTCCTGTGGACTGCATAAATGTTGAAATGGCTTGGTTTAAGAGTATTGGCCCACTGCACAAGTACATTTACAAGTTATATAATTGAAACCTGAACAGGTTGTACACCCTTGAAACTCAAATGGAAGACATACCTTCATAGTTCACTTGACCATCGCCGTCAATATCTGCTTCTCTGATCATTTCATCAACTTCTTCGTCCGTTAGCTTCTCACCCAGGTTTGTCATTACATGACGAAGCTCAGCTGCACTAATGTACCCATTACCATCCTATAAATGAGAAAGACACAGCCACGTCACTCATGGGAGGGACAAAGTATGAAGTGTAATATTTTCATTCCCACTGCATGCCAGTGTTAGTTTTGAAATGCTGGTTTAACCCCCACCCCTCCCGCTGATTTGACTTAAGTATATAGGTTTAAAATCCCCATTCGTATAAGGCTTCACACAGAACACATTTCAAATCCACCACACCATGCCTATGTACAGAGACAGCTGGTTATCAAAGTACACATGACCCAACCGGGGGAGGGGGCATTTAGCTTTTGAAAGCCACATTTACATGGGTGCATAATTTTCAAGCTTTACACAAGAGCAAAAAAAAGCCACTTTCCTAAATGCAAGGATATTGGGATAGATTTACCTTATCAAATACACGGAATGCTTCTCGGATTTCCTCTTCACTGTCTGTGTCTTTCATTTTCCTTGCCATCATGGTCAGGAATTCTGGGAAATCGATGGTTCCATTACCTATGGCAGAAAGATTATGTAAAAATCACATGGATACAAAAAAAAAAAATTGTCACTGTAGATATTTGGACTCACCATCAGCATCTACTTCATTGATCATATCTTGCAGTTCTGCTTCGGTAGGGTTCTGACCTAGTGACCTCATAACTGTTCCCAATTCCTTTGTTGTAATGGTACCATCGCCATCCTTGTCAAATAGCGAGAAAGCCTCTTTGAATTCTGCAATTTGAGAGGACAATTAAGATTAGTATTAATATAAAATTCATGTGACTGCACCTTTAGAGATACTTCACCATATAAATTTGAAGACTGTCTTAAATCCATGGCCCACCAGCAACAGCAGATTACAGAAGAGAAGACATTTCTGCAGAAGTTGCTAGAAAGTTAGCTGGGGTTAAGAATTTAAAGTCAGCAGACGTGCCAAGCAGAGTTTCAAGATTAAAGTTTGTGACAATACTGTAGGCCCTTTGTTGTATTGAAACATTCATTCCACAGACCAAGCAGGAATCAAGTGGGGGTGGAGCAAAAACACCCCACAGTGACCTACTTTTCACATTGGTTATCATTCATGCTGGGTACAACATGGTTGATAATTCCCAGTTAAACAATACTCTGGGGTGGGGGGAATCCTGTACAGCAATAAATGCCCAAGAAACCCACTAGAGATGTTTGACTGCAGAGAGGATGGTTACTTCAAAACAGGATTTAAAATCACTTTAAAAACATGTATAACTCATTGGTGGAGTAGTTTAGGCGTACATTTAAAATTACTGACGTACCCTTAGAAAATTCAATCATAAGGTACATGGAAGTTTAGTACAAATCTTGAGAGCGGTAGCATTCCGAGTTGCACAAGTGGCATACAGGAACACACTTCAGCAGGTAGCACAGCAGCAAACAGGTGGTTACTGCATCACATGCCTCACTGCTGAAGCCATGTGGAGTATCCACAGACCTGCTCCTCATTCTGTTTTACCCTACACATTAAGGTGTACCACAAGTTCACTTAAATGAGTAACAGCTTGCCTTAAATCATGAATTGCTACCGGCCTGCTTTTAGAACACAAACAAGCATTGTATGTCTTCACAATACTGCTAAAGGAGGACCTCCCCTGTGGTAAACAGCACTTGTATTTACACATTAGTCAAAGAACTTGACCAATCCTACTTAACTTGCACAGTCAATAGTCCTTTCAGGCTAGGCACAATTTAGTGTAATGATTAACACTGACCAGACATTTGTACTGATCAATTCAATACCTCATTTTACAACGAACAGGGCAGACGGAAATAAGGCAATTGTATACAAGGGGCTCCTATCAAGCAGTGCTTAACTACACAGTATACCATGGAAGGCTTGACAAACTGTTTACCTTACCTATGACAGCATTAGGAATTAAAGTGTAGATCTGTTCAAAAGTGTACATTTTAGACGTCAATGCAAGATAAGAGTTTACAGGAGTTAACCTGTGAAGCCTCACATACAAAAGCATATTTCATGCAGGCCACCCTCATTCCTTTGCATTTTACTGTAATATTAGGGAGGAATAACAGACTGATTCTTATCACCATCTTAATGTAGGCCTCCATACCACAATTCTGAGAAGCCTTATCAGATTTTGTGATTCCTTTGAATTTGGTACCTCATCAGCCCCTCAAAGACAATGCTCTTGAAGACAACTTGTTCCTTGCAGGGAGGGTTCCATGCAGAGCCCCTGCTCGATTTCACAGTTCCTGTACTATCCTCCACCCCACCCCTTTTTTAAAACAAAAGGATCTTACCAGCGATCTGCTCCTCTGTCAGTTGATCAGCCTACAGGGGAAACGAGAAATGCAATTACTTAGCGTTTACATCAAAAAGACAGACAGGCTTGTTTCCTAATTGAAACGGAGCAGCACTGGAAACACTTCTTGTAGATGGCACAGGGGAATTCGTTTGCACAACCTAGCTGCTCCTGTACTACTCAACTATATTAGTCACACGGCAAACGCCCTAGAAAAGCTCCACAAAGTATTCGCGAGCACCAATTAAAACGATCAACACAGGCCTTGTGCGAGAAGTTATGTCTTCAAAGCGGCCTTTCTCAATATCTTCGGCGGGGTACCGACCAGAAGGAGGGTTAACCATTATTAACTATCAATTAATATTTCCAGCCGCCACTTAATTCTTATATAAATTATGGAAATTCAACTACACTGCTGTATAGTTTGAGTCAGGAACTGGATGGTTCAAATCCATTTGCTTTAAAACTTTTATGAGCATGCCCGCCTTTCTTTAGTGCACCACGCCTAACTGCGGATACAAGCACCTAGTCGAAAACACTCACATCACTGGCAAAATATGCATAACATTTAAATTCGACATGAATTGCAAGAGCGACACAAGCAACTGCAATTCAAGTTAAGTAATATTTAAGTCTTAACAAGAAGACATTTGACAATCGCGCTTTTACTTCTCGGTCAGGATCTATAACAAGCCTACCTTGCGTGGGTACTTTATAGGCGTGCTTGAGAAATAGCATTATCTGTTTAATGAAATGGAGCAGGTGGACGTGCTGATGTTTTGTGTACTGCTTAACTACTCACTCTTTCTGGTTACGTACAATCAATATAGGGGAAAAAGTGAGAGAAGCCGGGAGCAGCGTCCCTCTATTTTACTGCCTGCTCAAAATGTTTTTTTTTGTTTTTTTTTAAACACATTTTACAAAATTACCCGACTAGGTTAATAATTACGTAATGTAGGTATAGTAAAAATTTAAAATATGAAATTCCAAGAGACAACGTGGGCTTCTTTAACTATGAACATTCATGAGAGTAAGACTGAACCTCAACGCATTAGGTTTTACTATTTAGAGCTTATTTTGCTTAAAAAAAACAAGGTTTCACCCAAGTTGCTTGTCATGCAACGCAAACCGAAGTCAAACACTAAATCCAGCCCGGCTCACAGCGTTTCACAAAGACCAGACTTCCACCTTCACCGCGCCACAGCACCCTGACATTGCTTACACGTCACCACACAAGCTCAACGATGCTTAACAGACCAAGTCTAACCAGCAACAGTCCCGCTGCAAAAATCTTCATTACTTCAAACACAAAGATCCCCACCACTGTCAATAGCTCTGGCAGAGTATTATTTACTGTTGCCCATCCAAAAAAAGACTTTAGTCACCATCTATATATTTTGTTACTGTAAAAAAATATCCCCACTACCTTACAGTAAATGTTTTTAAATAATAATAAAAAAAAAAAATACTCACCATTTTATTATCCTAGTTTGTATCACTATAAACCCAGAACAACAATACTAACACTCCAGTTGATGAAGGCAGACTGACTCTAACCCGCCGTTAACTGTTCTTCATAAACGCCTCCCTCCGCCCTGTATCCCTCCGCCAGACTGCCTTTGCCCCAATCACAAGCTGAGCCGAACCGGAAAAGAAATGCGATCGATAATTATATATATTTATATATAAATATATATATAGGCCACTACAGATAAATCATATATAATAGCGATCCGTGGGGAAAGTGACAAGACACTGTAAACAAAACCAAAAAAAAGGATAACAGTTACGCTAGTTGCCAAGGAACTAGCTGATTTTGCGGAGGTTTACGCTTTGCGGACTTGTCATCCGTATAGGACGTAGTAGGATGGGATGGTGGTTCTGATTGGTGCGTTCCTACCTGCAATGCGTCACTCTTTTGGACATGCACACCAGCGCCAGACTGCACGTGAGCACAGCCAGGGCTAGGAAGCGTGGTTCCGGAGGGATGTGTGCTTGGTGCTTCAGCGGTCACAGTATTCATTCATTAATCCAACTATTTATCCGTCCATACACCCTCTCACCCACCATTTCATTGAGTACTGTGATTCCGCCTCCATGTCATAGAAAGACCTTTGTATTTAATGTCATGAACACGTATAGTGTGTGTCAGCGGAGTTAGAATTTAGTGGAAGAATGAACGCAATTTATATTGTTTCTGTGTTTTGTTTTTAGTCATTGCTTTGACTTGCAACAGAAAACGACGATTACTCATACAGCGAGACATTACGTCAGGTATCCCAGTTTTATTAAAATATCGTGCATAAATCATTCTTTTTTAAATGTGTATTAGTGATTATTCAGCCTACTCGCAAATTAAAATTGAAACACACATACACAAACGTGTGTGTATGAGTGTTTACATTTTCAGAGTTGCACAAACCTTGCTTATATGTCATACCGTTTAGTACAGATAAAAGCATTATATATATATATATATATATATATATATATATATATATATATATATATATATATATATATATATATATTCATATCATACTTATATTTTGTATTTTTTAACCCTACTAAAGAGCTAAATACATTTAAACCCACCTGTTAAAATAGGTTATAGGTGCGTGTTGCACACCTGGGTATACGTGGCGATTTAGCAGAATTAACCCTATACATTGATGCTATATTTATATGCTCCTTTGTAATGGTTGTGATGAGCCATAAAGCAGTGTTGGGGTATATGCTTGAGCATTTGTCAGTATAGGCTTATATTAAAGTGAGATGCATGATGGTGTTCTTTTGGTGATTCAGAAGTAGTACAGAAAGTATATAGTGTACTGTAACTTTAAGATGATGAGGCTGAAATCTGTATACATCAGAGGTGGCCAAAGCTGCAGTAATACCAATTACATAATTCACAGCAACACATTTGTGACCAGCTATTCGCTGCATACAAAAAAAGAAAAAAAAAAAAAAGCTATTCGCTGCATAGAGAACCTCTGTCTCTTTCTCTAGGTCGATCTCCCCTAACAGACCTGCATGCTGGTGGTAGTAACAAGGGAATCTCACTTCTTGTTTTCCTGATAAAGTTGTACAAGGGTTTCATTCTCTTTGGTGCTTCATTATTATTTGTCATGCCTTGTAGTACCTGAGTTTATCCATGCCCTCGAAACAGAACACCGACCACAGTATAAAATGTATTTTAAGAAATGTATTTACAAGGCAGACCTGTATTCCCAGTGAACTAAAGTACTTCATTGTTACAGTCTGACAAGGTGAGCCCATTGCTGTTTTAAGAGTGCAGTTTTATCAGTCATGTTCAAAATCTTGCTTGGCAAGTTATTTACCTGTAAGTAATATTCACCTGTAAGTAATATGAAAATAGTTTGCATCCAGACACATACTGTACTAATCACGGAATCAGTTTTCTTGTCTTGCAATTAAACTGTAGAATCTTTCATTTAAGGGATACGTCATGCAATCTGCATTTTTTTGGAATATTGAATTTCTTAGCTGTTTTAAAACCCTTTGTCATGTGTGTTCCATGCTATTCTCTTCTGCTTAGATCGTTACAGTGCTCCTCGTTATAAGGTGGGCCTTTATGCTGTAGAACAAGTTATAAGGCAATATGGACATGGCTTTCATTTGCCCCATAATGCCATTAAGCTAGCACATGTATTCTCATTGTTCAGATGAACACAGATAGCACTGTTTCTTACCTATGGCTGCCATCTACAGTATTATTATGGGGGAGTGCTGTATTTAGCATGCTTACCATCTAATCTAGCAAAAACAGCCCCTTTTAACCTTTTTTTTATATTTCTTTTCCACTACATCTGAGCCGTGCCGAGCCAGCTCAGAGTCAGAGCAGGAGCCTGGTTGTGTTTCCACTGCAGAGTCAGAGCAGGAGCCTGGTTGTGTTTCCACTGCAGAGTCAGAGCAGGAGCCTGGTTGTGTTTCCACTGCAGAGTCAGAGCAGGAGCCTGGTTGTGTTTCCACTGCAGAGTCAGAGCAGGAGCCTGGTTGTGTTTCCACTGCAGAGTCAGAGCAGGAGCCTGGTTGTGTTTCCACTGCAGAGCCCAAGCCATGCCACTGACGTCACACACCATGAGCGCGTCGAGCTGCATGTAGATGACGCAGTATTAAGAGGCGCTGTGTTAGAGTTGAGAATTGCGGATCCAGAGGTTATGGTTGTTCATCATTTTTGTTCTTCATGTTGTTACTGAATACGACTAAAATGCATCGACGCAGAAAAGAGAAGAACAATGGGGGTTCCTGACCTGTCGATATTCTGTGCAGTAAGATCAGGAAAGATTTGATGAGCAGTTGTCCAGCTCATTTGAGTTTGTCTCATAGAAAGACAGACAGACATTAGGCATCGATTTTAGCAGCAAACTGGAAGATCCCTCACACACCTGCCTAAAGTACTGAGGCAGCGTATTGTAAAACGGAAATGATGAGTCAAGTGTTTTAAAAATATACGTGGAAATAAGAATGGGCCATTTTGAGTGCATTTATTTTCAAAACTTTTGCCCAAAAAAACCCAAACATTTATTAATTTTGACTTTTATTTGATTTTGAAAATCCTCTACAGTGCAGAAGTGTAATATTGATAATAAATTCTTTGGCTAACTATAAAGTATTTTGTTCTTGTCCTGCATCTGTTATTTAAAGCAAGGAAGTCTGCTGTTGCTGTATGCTTCGTTGGTTAAGCCCACTCTGGTGTGTCTTGTGGTTAGCTATAAATTAATCTTTACAGCTGACACACTCTTATAGCACACAGCTGCATGAGAGGACCTCAGTGATCAACAGAAATATTGAAGACTCAGTACTTTGGTCCCATCTGTTACTGGATTATTCAGATCAAGCTTTCCACTGAAATCAGGTGCTGACAATCAGGCGTGGGTCATTGGGGTTGATCAGGCTAATTTACCGTTGAAAATTAAACAAGTGAAGAAACAGCTGCTTGGGTTTGATGATCACTGCTTATCTTAGACTCTATGGAGATCAGCAGTCCACACAAACCCAAGCAGCTGTTTCTTCACTCGTTTCACTTGGGATATTAAATTAGCCTGATCAACAGCAATGACCCTCTCCTGTGATGAATAATCAAATGATTGGTTTGTGCAGACCCACACCCACTGCTTAGGTTAACTGATTTTCAAGACAGTGGGAGCTGAGGTAGTGCTTTGGTTTTCAGTCCTCCAGAGTAGATACTGTATGTAGGCTGCCATTCGAACTAGAGATTTCAAACTGGGTAGAACACAAGTAAGATACATGATTGATTGAGCATTCTCAATGCCTTGAAAAGGAACCAGGGCAATAACAGTACTTTCTGCAGTAGGTCAGTGTTTATGTTTCTGTCCTCCACTTTGCTGTGCTATAAAATGTTTCGGGGGGAGGAGGGGTGGCTGTGACATTGTTTAAGCGAATCTGACACACCATGTGGTGTTTGATGATCTCAGTGGTCTAGTTTAGCAGCTTTGCACCTTCCCTGACTTCACTTGTATAAGCTGGCATGAATGAATCATTTTCCTGGGATGCTGTTTCATCTGATCCCACAGAGTAATACAGAATGTTTTCTTGTGTGTTGCTGATAGGGCTCCCCTGATAACATAACAGCTCTTCAAGAGAGGTGTGAAACCTGTCTTTGAAACTGCGGGAACTGATTACACACGTAAGCATTTGGGCAGCTACACTGGCGCCCATAGATTGATACCATCTTCCATTGGAATGCTGTTCCCCTGAGTAGCACTTTTTTTAACACTCGGGTGAAAACATCAAGGTCCATAGCTCCAGATCTGAATCTAATCGAGCATTGAAGAGGGTGGTGAAAAGAAGACTGTTCTGAGCAGTGAAAGCGCTCTGGTAAGAAAGAGCTATTCCCCAGACTCACGCAAAAACCTTGTACAATCACTATCCGAAAGGATTCTTGTGGGCACCACTATGTTAAACTGGGCTTGTTTATTCTGTTTGGTTGTTATTTGAATTGTGTTCTGTGTGCACGTCGTCAATTTATTCAGAGCCGACCATGCTTTCAAGAAGCATCTCCACATAAGCCTAATCCTACCCTTCAATCTTTAACTTAGCCCGAACATTACAGTCCCTATTGCTGTGCAGTCCCCCAGCAAGATGTGGCTGTTCAGTGTGGGTGCTAGCGGAGTGGGTTCTGGGTTCAATGGAGATCCAAACCCATTTAAAGGGGTTGTACATAAAACTTTTGTAAACAGGCATTGCCAGCATACAGTAACTGTTGTATCTGCGTTAAGTTTAAAGATTTATAAGCTTGTGTAGCACAAATGGACAGTATATTAATATATATAGAATACAGAGAATTCAAAAACAGCAAACATCTCTATATCCAAGGAGAATCAGGATCCAACAAGATACTCATCAATCACTCCATGATTGCTTCTGCTTGTTTCGGAAGAGTCAACAAAAGAGTCTTTTTTGCAGAAACAGCACCTGCAGATGATCTTCATTGTTGCAGTAGAGCTAAATAGATGAGTGCTTTCATTTTTATTGAGTCTTTGTGATACAGCAAATAATTATTTTGCTAATATTATTATGCAACCGGAATGTTATAATGGTAACAATAAAAAATAAAAATACAGGAACAGAAATCATATTGAGCTTCTTTAAACCAATAAAAACCAGAGGAAGCAGTCATTGTCACAGCACTTCAATAAGCAGGTGCTCCTTTTTCCTTTTGTCAACATTAATAAACCCCATTACTGTGAAACATATGGTCACTTGCTGTGGAAAGGATAAAAATATTGTCTCTGGGCTATGTTTCAATCCCTTCACCATGCTTCTATGCCATTTATTTTCCCCTACAGTTACATTTAATTGTATGGACACAAGACTGCTCTTGAAACTTGAGGCACCAATAAGACAACTATGCGAGTTTCTGCCATGACGTACTCAAGCTCTGCTCTGTTTTAGCTTGAGGAAACAAAACAAGATGGCCAAGTCGTCTGTGATGCTGACAGCAAGGTGAATTCTGGGAGGTGAAAGCGAGGCAGTGACTGAGGAACCTCTTTAAACAACAATTTTGCATCACAGACAGTATGCCAGTGATAGCACTGATAACTGACACAAGCACCTGCAGTAGCATTGTTAGAGCCATTCAATGCTGTCTCTACAAACCAGTGGAGGTCATTTGGCCCATCAGTGCTTGTGTGGTTCCTAGTAGCTGGTTGATCCAACAACTTTGTCAAGTCAGGTCTTAATGGGTCCTGATGATTAATAAAAATAAATAAAAATAAAAATAAAAAAACAAACACCTGATAAACAAGATTGACCAATCAGGAAATATCAGCCTTCAGTACTAATTTGACTAACCAATCAACAAGCATGCTATTATTTTTAATAATCCCTTTTATTGAAGAGTTCTTGCTTTTTTATATTAGATTACTACAGCCTGCACTTATTTTTTGTTTGTTTATACAGCACCCTGAGATGTATTCTAGTTAGTTCTTCATGTGTAGATAAGGGCAGCAGTGTGGAGTAGTGGTTAGGGCTCTGGACTCCTGACCGGAGGGTTGTGGGTTCAATCCCCAGTGGGGGACACTGCTGTTGTACCCTTGAGCAAGGTACTTTACCTAGATTGCTCCAGTAAAAACCCAACTGTATAAATGGGTAATTGTATGTAAAAATAATGTGATATCTGTATAAAGTGAAATAATGTATAATCTTGTAACAATTGTAAGTCGCCCTGGATAAGGGCGTCTGCTAAGAAATAAATAATAATAATAATAAAGCATTTCACTTCTGTAGTTATCTAACATAAACCTAAACCTTGTTTGTCTGCTTGGGCAAATCAAGGGCAAATCTAGCATGAAGCTGACAAACACAGACAGATAGATACAGGTTCACAAAACTACAGAGCAGCTTCAGCTGCTTCAGAAAAGAGGGGCTAAAATCGGACACACATCATCATCAGTACACGCTACACAGAGTAGTGTGAGATTTTTAATAATAATAATAATAATAATATGTTGATTGATCTGAACTGGACCTTTGCACAAGCAGTTGTTAGCCTCCTTTGACCCCTAGAAGTCAAAATCCATAACCACAGCGAATCACACTCCACACAACAAGTTAAACAAAAGAAAGATATTGTTACATTTTATAGCACACTGGAAGAAAAGTCAACCAGAGAAAGCAAAGCATTTTCTGTGCTATTGGGTACAGTTTCCATTCGACAACAGAATCTCCTTCTGTTCTGTTCTGTACTGTACTCTCTCATGGAACAAATATCAGCATTTCTACAGTATCTATGCTGTACCTCTCAATTGAATTAGGATTTGTGCTGAAGACTGTAAAATGGTATTACTATTGTGTTATCTATTATAATCTCTAGTTCTACCATTATAAAAGCTATCACAGCAAAAGCATTGCAAAGTATAATAAAGCATAGCCCAGAGGGGTATGGTAAAGCATATTAAAATTGCAAATTTACTGTGCTAAACTTTTCTAAGGGATCTTAATTGTAAGCAATATAAACCTGTGGAGTCGCTTGCTATAACAGGTATTCTGTATAAACTATAGGCAGGCTACTAGCCTTTTGAATGATTGAGGGACCTGCATTGTTGTTGATTGGTTCTGCTATGCAGGTTCACTTTTTGACCGGTTCATAGCACTTCAGTGTAAATGAGCTTGGGTGGATTTCATCCTGGCTCCTCAGGGAAATATCTGAATACCAGCAGAGCAGCCACACATTCACTCCTTATCTGGCAGTGCCTGATGAGGAATCTGATATGAGGGGTGTACAGCTGATTCCACTGAGTTTCCTTATAAAAGTTTACCCCGCTAAATTTGCACAGTCATTTAGCAGTTTTCTTTTCCCAATGGTTGTACTATGCACTTCCCTTAGTTCACCATGGTTTGACATGTTTTTTTATTTTTTATTTTTTTTAATATGGTTTACTATACCTCTCTGGGCTTTACCATACTTTCACTATGCCTAATTACAATGTACTATGGTTTAACAATGGAAACTTTTACAAGGGTGGCTGGTTGTAGAGCGTTGTTGCACAAAAACCAAATCCTGATCATTTGACTTGATCTGGTGCCGGCTATACAGGCCAAGTCTCGCTTGGATCAGCATGCATTTGGATCAGCACCCACCATGTTTTACACAGATCTAATTAGCCCCACGTCGGCCCTGGACTGGACGTAACTTTTGATATATTTTTTAACTTGATAGAGCTCCTTAGATGTGTGATTAAATGTTGATAAAGACTTTTCATTGAATGATTCACCTCCTGCATGTACTGCATTATGCTTTATTAAAGATGTTTGAAAAAAGCCAGTGAGCAGTATATATCAGACACTGGAAATCCCTCCTTCAGGGGGAACACACTGGAGGCATTGGAAACAGGGGAATCCAGGAGTTAAGGGGTTGACTCTACTACATACAATTTATCTTAAAATGAATTTGTCTATGTAAAGCAGGCAATACATGCGAAGTGGAAAACCGCACTTACTAGGTCAGTCACTTTAACACAGATGTTAAGATAGTAAACCTGTGCAAAACGGTTCTTATGATTGTCAAAACAAGCATGTGGCTGCAGCCCTGACAGTAAGGCTTCCTGGACTAACCCAACACACACCTCATAAAAAAATCTTATACAAAAAAAAACATAGTATTTCATACCACTCAGAATGAATTCAAACATCATAAAAACTGCTTACTGCTTGACATAGCAAGCCAAACGCTCTTGTGCTAACTGGGCCAGCAATAAACCACAGCCTCACACCACTTGATGCTTCACCTTATTTTAACAAAACAGTACAGGAACTTGCGAAGGACAAGAGAAAACCACAGAGAAGTTAGTGCAGCTTCCTGTTTGAAATGGACACTAAAAATATCAATGTAACAGGTTGTTTCGCAAGGCTCTGAATTCTCTAATAGAATGTGCACTGCCGTGCATCGATGGAAGTGCCAGGATTGTTCCATTACTTATTTATTCAGTGGTGAGTCGACTTGCTGCTCGTTACTATTGTAACCAGTGACGTAGTTACATCTGTTTTTATGCACAGTCCTGGATTATGGTCTTATAAAGTTTTTATTTGAAATATCTTTGATGTGTGCAGCAGTCTAGCTTTTCTTTTTTATTCCTTGTTATTGGTATAAGACTCCACTGCTGGTGTATAAACAAAACACAGCTTTGTTTTCATTGCAATCAAGAACAGTTCCTTTAAAGACTGCTGTATGAATCCAAGCAAAAACATTTTGACAAACTTTACAATCATTATACAATACTGTACTATACTTATTTTTTTTATTTTTTTTTAAATCATCAACAGCAGATTGCCTAAAATGTATTTTACAAAACTAGTAAGAATGTGAATGGTTTATTTCTAGTTTTAAAATATAGTGTACTGTATATAATATAACACATGTGTATAGTATATACACTATATTTTGGTAAAATAAAATGCAATTATGTGGCACAAACACAAAGCAAACATGACCCAAGCTGTGACTCTGTCTAGATCTAAATGTTAAGAACAGAACTATGACTTTTGTACCGGGAGGTACATAAATCTGGACTTTCATTCTTATTTAGCGATCCTGCTGTCATGTAGATAACAAGATCTAAATGGATTAGTTTCTATGGGAGATGTGGCAGCTGAGGGCCTTTCAGTTTTCAGCAATGTTTATTGCTTCAGCTATCACCAAGCTTACTGTTTGCATTAGTTTCAAGGGAATCATTTCCATTGGTCCTGCCTCTACAGAATACCATTGTCTCACTGTTCTTTTGTGAACTTAACCAACGTGGATTAACCAAGATAAAGGCTGCAGTGTAATAAAGAGCTGGCTTTGCATTTCCTTGCCCGTCCCGCCCCGCTTGTCTGTGCCTGGGCAGGACCGGCCATGCTGCCTGCATCTGGGAGGGGCTAACAAGACACTGGACCTTTGTTTTTTAAATGTCGAGATAGTAAGATTTTTTTGGATTGGCTATCCCGCTGCTCAGAGGTTATAATTTTCATTTAATGTAATTTTCAATAAAAAAAGTCCCTAAAGCAAGGTTTACCACCACAGTACAAAATCAGTATTCAGGTTTGGCTGACTGCAGGCAACGAGATAACCCTGAAGTGCTTTGCATTGGGCTTGTCTCCAAAATACTCCTGGAAACGAGTCTGTCACAGGCTTTCCTCAGTTCCTTTAAATAAATAAATGAGGTGCTGTACAGTATAGTTCAGAATCAGCACTCCTCTTTGTTGTGTTAGAAGAAAAGGGGAGGAAAAAATCTACAGGAAAGTGACTTAATTCATTGCTTAAATTACCAATTTAAAGTGAGTGCTGTTTGAGGCTAATAAGACAATAAGTGTACTGCAGAGTACGCCCCCTAGCAGCTAACAGGTATATTGACTGCAGAGAATCAGTTTAATACAGTAATAATGTCTGCTCATTTCTGTCTAAAACGATTTGGACAGTGTGGTCCACAGACGGTTTCATCTCAGTGAAAGCCGCTGAAACTTTATAAAGGAGTTTCGTAACAAGGCAGTTCAGAACATTCCTGGTTGATAAATCCTGCTCAGTGACTGCCTGTAGTGTGTTTGGGTTACAGTGCCTATTAATGGATGGCTCTCAGATGCCCCCTTTGCCCCTGTCAGTGTATAGCAGACCAATGTGATGATCTCTGACCACTCCTTAAAGATACCGTAACACAGGGGTTTCTCAGCTGCAATTGTATTACCCTGTATTACAGATGCTGTCTGGCCCCTTCCATATTATTAATTAGTTATGTAACAGGCATTGATTAATTATTCTATTTGTTTACATTAAAATGGTGCAGAGACTAGCAGTAACATTTGTCTGCTTTTAACTGCGACCTATTTAATTACAGCCAACAGCTCTAGACCTTATATACTGCACAGCGGATCACATGTCACATTGGCTGAGTCAGTTGTTTTGCTTAATGATGCGTGTAGTCTACTAGATATGTTAATGGTGTGTGTGTGTGTGTGTGTGTATGTGATATAAAATACATCCTAATGAGTTTACTTTGGAAATAAATCCCTGATAGTTTTCTCATTTGGAGAAGTGTGGCAGGGTGGAAGCCCTGTAATGTGTGTGTGGGAATATTGAGTTGGCAGGGAGGGGGTTAAAATCCTCCCTCAAAATACATATAAAAATGTTGTGCTGTGCTGTAGTATTTTGTTTAAATCTTTTGTTTTGGCCCTTGTGCCTTTTTCTTTGATTGTAGTTAAACAAGAGTGAGCAACAACACCTGTAAACTGCAGCTTCTTGTGTCTGAGTCTCTCTTCCTATCAAGAATGAGCCTTGGCAGTGACACTACCCTGTCACATATGGCAATTTAACCCCTTCCCTGCCAACCCAATATCCCCCACACACATTACACCAGGAGGTAGGATCTGAAATACAATACAGCTGATGAGTCACAAAAAGTAGGGCTGGGCTCTCCAATCTGAACGATAGAGATGTGACTGACCAATGAAATGGAAGAACAGTAAGTCTTTTCATATGAAAGGTGTAACCCCTTAAGAACGAATGACAAATAAAGGGATCCTACAGGCTGCTATGAAGTTACTATAGAAATTCTCCTTGTTTTGGTTTGGGGTTTGGGTTAGGGTTAGTGATTTTATAGATGGGATGTCAGGCTGATCCTAGTACTGTGTTGTGTTGCCATTGTGCATATCATTCCAATTACATTGTGTCACAATATGAACATGTTATTTATCAATGGCAGCCTCATCCCACCCCACCTTGTGCAATACTGCAATGCAATTGAAGATCATTAGGCAGGAGTTCTTGTGCAGTACACAGTGTTACCAGTTCTATTAAAAAATACTACCATCAATCAAATAGCATTGAAATCATTAAATAAATGCATTACTCAACACACGCTTTACTTGACATTTCATATGACAGAACATGAAGCTGGTCAAACATGGCAGACAGTGACTGAACGTGTTTGATTTTCACAGCATTGGTGCACAAGACCTCATTGTATTTAGCAGTGTTTCCACTACGGGTTCAAGTGAATAAAAAGACATAATTTGAACCTGAATGCTGTGAATATATTATACTATCAGGTAAAAACATTGGAGGAGGCAAAAATACAAAAAAGGGGACAAATGCAGGAGATTGCGTTTTGTGTATGTCAGATTGCAGATTGGATTGCAAGCAAAATGAATGCCCTGGCCTCTTACTCTCTAACTGAACCTCTAGTGCCCTCTAGTGGTGACTAATGTAAATCCCGCTCCAGGTGGCATTTTGTTCCCGTTTTAGTTTTGACTCTAGATAGTTGTGTGGGGGTTAGTTTAACCGAATGAGACAGATCACAGCTGTGATCCAGGCTCCTTATGAGAATTAAACAGAAGAAATGTTTGATCAATATTTTATCCAAAAGCAATTTGTCTTTATTTGTAAATCACCCTTGGCCTGGAGATACTGTTATTGTAACTTAGCAGCTGTGCTTCTTTCTTTCTTTGCCAGAAAAGATAAATGCACTTTTATACACTGGCATAAAGACTTCCATAACAATAACCACTGAATTAGTAACTGTGTGAATGGAAATGGATAGGAATCAACCCCATGTTAAATATAGCTTCAGGGGATTTGACGCTGTGGAACATCAGTCAATATTCAGCATTAACATTACTCATTATCATTACTTACTTTAGTGTCGCCATGCCAACACCCGTTATAGTGGACTACTTAATGTAAGTAAACACCAAATGGGGCCAGTACAAAAAAATAAAGAAAAAGAATGATGTCAGAGAAAGTTATATAATTGCCGGTTGTTTCCAGTCTTTATCCAGTAGGTGTTCCCAAATTAACACATTCCAGCTTAAATTGAACATGATAACATCTATTAACCTTCCTGAGGGGAAAATAAAATAGTTTAAAATAGTGTTCCTATTTTAATTAAAGATGTCTTATAATGAGATAATATTGGAATGTGCCAACCCTTCCAGTCTGGGTGTAAAAGGCAGACTGAGTCACAGAGCCCAGCTTCACCGTCCAGCATTGCCCAGTTTATTGAAACATTATGGTAGCATTCATTTTGTATTTTTGCTGCATAATAATACAATAACTTTTCTTTTTTTTTTTTTCATGTGCAAAATACGTATTTTAAAGCACTGCATTATGTATTGCAGTTGTCTATTTCTACACTACTTTACCTAAATGAGGTTTCAACGAAGGAACAGTACTCCAAACTTACAGAATATATTTTTATTACTGAATTATATATGAACGGTAATGCTAACGGCGGTGGGTTAGATTTACTGTCTAATGTGGCGTAAATAATGTTTCTTAGTGATATGCTGCCCCCTAGTGGATGTATGCCAGAACTGAGAGAAACAGTTAAAGATAAATTGGCAAGGGTATTACCATACACCAATATAACTGAAATATAATCAAATATATTTGCAGTATATTTCAGATATACTTTTTATAATTTCTTTACATTCCAGATTCTAATTAAGCCAGTGGCCAGGAATATCAGGAATAATTAACAATGTGGCATAATAAACATAGCATGCTGATTTACCATTACACACTTAAATGATTTAAGCTTTAATTTACCATTCTGATATATATATATATATATATATATATATATATATATATATATATATATATATATATATATATATATATATTATGGTTCTTTTGTTTCTGGTTCTAGAGTTTCGTGGTTTCCACTTTGCATTGGAGGTAAGTAATGCACTTTGTAGAGCAGGGAAGGGTCTGTGTTGTTAAAAGGTGGGGGAGCATTCTCCATGAGCATGACCCCTGTGTGCACTGGAGGTATACTGTAAAACAAACGACAAATAACACACAGCTCATTAAAAACACATTCTGTACGGGCCCCAGATTGAAGCTAGTGCAATGGACAAGAGGCTATAAGATGGGGAGTTTTCCTATAAGTGACGGCTGAAGATGAAATAATTACAAGGGAAGTTTTCACTTTTAATGGAACAAAAATAATGATGTTAATTTGCAGAAATTAACATCATTATTTTTTCCATGTGTATCGAATCCTTATGTAGGCCATGCAATTTTTACGTGAGTACCACCTTTATACTACTTCAGCCTTCAACATTATCACATGTGATACATATTAAAAGATTGGTTTATAAAACTGCATTAAGTAAGAAAAAAACACCTCTCAGCATCTCTGCCAGATTCCTGTACAGTGATAAGTGTTCATGGGATATGCAGAGATCCTCTACTGTCAGTCCTGCACAGTGATACGTGTTCATGAGAGATCCTCTACTGTCAGTCCTGCACAGTGATACGTGTTCATGAGAGATCCTCTACTGTCAGTCCTGCACAGTGATACGTGTTCATGAGAGATCCTCTACTGTCAGTCCTGCACAGTGATACGTGTTCATGAGAGTTCCTCTACTGTCAGTCCTGTAAAGTGATACGTGTTCATGAGAGACCCTCTACTGTCAGTCCTGCACAGTGATACGTGTTCATGAGAGATCCTCTACTGTCAGTCCTGCACAGTGATACGTGTTCATGAGAGTTCCTCTACTGTCAGTCCTGCACAGTGATACGTGTTCATGAGAGATCCTCTACTGTCAGTCCTGCACAGTGATACGTGTTCATGGGATATGCAGATCCTCTATTGTCAGGTACTTACTCTCCACTCATTATCTTCTTCCTCCTGCAACAAAAGCAAACAAGCCCTGCAATGAGGAGCAGCAGCAGCGGGACCCCGATCCCCAGCACCAGAGGCACTATCAGCTCTGTGTAATCCTCAGGCCTGGGTACCGCCTGCATAACAGTGCTATTGTCTCTGGGAAAAGCTGCTGGGGAAGCGAGAACAGCTTAGTTAGAACTGGACCATCATACAGCAACAGTAATCAAGATACATGCATGTTTCCCTCGTGTGGAAATAAGAGTTGAAATGGGTTAGCTCAGGAAAGAACAAAAAAACGAGTTAAAACCATTTTTTTTATTTAAAATCCTATTTGTAATGTAATTCCTAGTTATTACAATAATTTGTATCCAAATATAGCTAGTGTCAAGTTGTCAGAAGAATTCTGCATCAGAAGGAATAGTAGGAAAAAAATCAAAACATGTTTTAATATGAATCCACACACCTCTACCACCTGCAACAAACTATTCTTGTCTCAGCCTCTCTATGTTACTTAACTCTTTCACACTACAGCCCTGTATAGTGGTGTAGGAAAGAACTGTGTTCAAACGGCAGTGTATCAGCAGTGGCACAGCGAAGGGCAAGAGGGTGGCCAAGTCTGAACTACTAATGACTGAAAGGATCCACTTCTCTAGAGACACCTTGTGGAGGCTGTGATCAGTGCAAACCCTGGCCCAACCCAATATTTGGTACATTTCCTAATAAAGTGACCAGGCAGTGTATATACATTACCTTTTTTATGTAGTTGGGGTAAATGGCTCTGAACTATTTTATTAGTTATTGTTCTATTAAATCGGTTCTGGAAAAGTACAGTGAAGCCACTTTATTCACCTCGGGCTAAAAGTCACAGATGAAACTTTCTTTTTTTTAATACTAGTTGTGTATTTATGTTTTGGTATCTGCTGGGTGTGTTTTACCTTTTTGGAACAATTATTTTTATTCATTTTCCAATTTTTCTCCCATTGTCCAATTATTACTCAACCTGGCACCACTGCACCCCCTGAACTGACACGGGAGAGACGAGGATGAGCACACATGTCCTCCGAAATGAGTGCCGTCAGCCGTTCGCTTTGTTTCGCTCTGCAAGCCTGCCATGCAGTCATCTCAGAACCTACAGCGTCGGAGGACAACACAGTTCTGAATTGCATACAGGCCTGCCTGCAGGCGCCTGGCCAGCTACAGGGATCGCTGGTGTGCGGTGAGCCAAGAACTCTCCAGTGCTTGGCCAATTGTGAGCTGCCCCTAGGAACTCCTGTCCACGGTCGGCAGTGGCATAGCTTGAACCGGCAATCTCCAAGCTATGGGGTGCATCCTGTGGAGCCCCCGTGTTCTGAAAAACATCATGCTAATGACACTTAATAGCTTTGAAACTCGTGGCCCTTGTTTGCTTTACGATAGTATTGAATGATATAAATGCTTGCTTTGTGTTCACACTAGCGTTGAATGATATAAGTGCTTACCAGTAGCATAGACACAGGATTCAGACCCCATATAAGTACCACTGTTGCAGATGCATTTATAACCTCCGTAAGTGTTTTCACAGTACGCTGCTGTACTGCAATTTGCTTCCCCTGTGGCGCATTCATTTAGTTCTATGACACAAGAAATAAGATGGTTTTAACATGCAGTATCCCTGTTCTTGGAATTATTAAAGAACAGCTGACATTGTAATGCCTTGAATATGTTCTAAAGAATGTCTATCATGGGGTACATGGTAACACAGATTGTTCTTTTATGACAGTGAAACAATATCTTAAAGCATTAGTCTTGTTTGGAGTCACTGCTCATGACTGAAAGATAAACTTTTCTGTGCCATACCTCCCACTGTGATGGTGGCTGGGTCGATGCCGTAGAACTGGCTGACTCGTGATAGGTAGTCCCTGACATACCAGTGTGGCGTGTCGCTGGACACGTTGACCCTGTACTCCACCGCAGGACCCCCCCCTGGAAACGATTTCAGACTCGCGTTGTAGAACTTGTTCTGGAAGCCCAGAGCCAGGATGTCTCGAAGCTGCAGGCAACGAAAGAGAAGATTACAGCATGAATATAATAACAACTGGCTTTCAAAACAGCAGGGGGTCTATTATAGAGCTAACCCTAACCCTAACCCTAACCCTAAAGATATTGTTTTAATCAGTAGCACAAGCCCCTCTCTTGTGTTTAAACATTTTTACACTGAAGAGGCTTTTAGGGGATACCATGCCATTTACAATAGGTACATGTAGAATTGTAATGAAGACCAAGCACTAGTAAGACAATCTCCACTCACCTGCTTAATTTAAGGAGCCAGTATTATTATTATTATTATTATTATTATTATTATTATTATTATTATTATTATTATTATTTATTTCTTAGCAGACGCCCTTATCCAGGGCGACTTACAATCGTAAGCAAATACATTAAGTGTTACAATACAAGTAATACAATAAGAGCAAGAAATACAATAACTTTTGTTCAAGCAAAGTACAAGTGTGACAAACCACAATTCAATAATACAGCAGATAATAGTGATAGTTACATCAGGATATGATTAAATACAAAATACTACAGGTTAAACACTTGGCAGATTACAGTATTCTGAAGTACAGGATTAAATGCAGTAAAATAGGGGGCAGATAAGAGCAAAATAAAGCACATTTAAATGAAGGGTGATAGTATCCCAGGATACAAACAGAGGAGTTCTACAGGTGCTGTTTGAAGAGGTGAGTCTTAAGGAGGCACCGGAATGTGGTCAGGGACTGGGCAGTCCTGACATCTGTAGGAAGGTCATTCCACCACTGCGGAGCAATGGTGGAGAAGGAGCGGGCTCTGGAGGCAGGGGAGCGTAGCGGAGGTAGAGCCAGTCTTCTAGTGGAGGCTGAGCGGAGAGGTCGAGTGGGGGTGTAGGGAGAGATGAGGGTCTGGAGGTAGCTGGGTGCAGTCTGGTCAAGGCATCTGTAGGCTAGTACAAGAGTCTTGAACTGGATGCGAGCGGTGATCGGGAGCCAGTGGAGCGAGCGGAGTAGTGGAGTAGCGTGGGTGAAGCGAGGCAGAGAGAACACCAGGCGGGCAGCAGAGTTCTGGATGAGCTGGAGCGGACGGGTGGCGGACGCAGGGAGGCCAGCCAGGAGGGAGTTGCAGTAGTCTAGGCGGGAGAGTACCAGGGCCTGGACCAGGAGCTGGGTAGCGTAGTTGGTGAGGAAGGGTCGGATTCTTCGGATGTTGCTCAGGAAGAATCGGCAAGTGCGTGCCAGAGTGGAGATGTGCTGGGAATAAGAGAGGCAGGGGTCCAGGGTGACTCCGAGGTTCTTAGCGGAGGAAGAGTGAGAGAATGTGGTAGATTCCAGAGGAATAGAGATAGAGAGATCAGAGGAGGGGGAGGAGGAGGGAAAGAAAAGGAGGTCAGATTTAGAGAGGTTGAGTTTGAGGTGATGCGAGTGCATCCAGGAGGAAATAGCAGACAGACAGGTAGAGATACGGGAGGAGATGGTGGAGTCAGAGGTGGGGAAGGAGAGGAAAATCTGAGCATCATCAGCATAGAAATGGTATGAGAAACCATAGGATGCAATGAGGGGGCCCAGGGAGCGGGGGTAGAGAGAGAATAGGAGAGGACCCAAGACTGACCCTTGGGGGACTCCAGTTAAGAGAGGGTGAGGTGTGGAGGTTGCTCCACGCCAGGTTACCTGGTAAGTGCGGTTGGAGAGGTAGGAGGAGAACCAGGCCAGAGCAGTGCCAGAGATCCCCAGGTCAGCGAGAGATGATAGTAGAATAGAGTGATCAACAGTGTCAAAGGCAGCAGAGAGGTCAAGGAGAATTAGGACAGAGGAGAGAGACGTCCATATAAGTTATTCCAATAGCTGTAAGATATATTGGACCTTGTTGTGCTGTTTCTTATCTTCATGGATCACTTAAAATAACTTTCAGTACTGTTTCGGCATTTTGAATTGTTTTGGGCACCTAGGATCTATCCCAAAGCTTGGTGGCATGTTTACATTTTTGGCTACAGTCCCGTAATTAGTGTCTTCATTCTTTCTGTTCCCTCTTGGCTCAAAGAACAAACAATTAGTGTTCCCATATGGAAGCATACTGCATTGTAGAGTGTCTGAGATTATCGCTAAACTCATTGAGCTACACATGCTTAAATAAATACAGCAGCGCAGCGGCTAGAACAGGCAGCAAAATCTCTGGCTGCACTGTAACCAGGCGAGAGTGAAGGGGCTCACTGCAGGACAAATGAAACAAGTGCGCAATTTTGATAGACAGATGCATCCACAAACAGATATGGACCCCAGCAGTGTAGACTGTTTGCCTGTCCAGAGAACACTAATTTGTTAGAAAGGAAATTACCACTGGGACCACAAAGCTAAGGCTCTCTACCTATGGAGCAAATGCACACTATCATTCGGGTAAACCATAAACACTCAGCATGGATTCCGTCCCAGAGCAATACAGTTGTACATGAATTATGAACAAATCACAACACTCACCAGGCACAAAAAAATAAGTACAATTCATGGCCACATTTCTATATGGGTGGGAAAAGAAGAAAACGCACAGAACATTTGGTGATAGAGCCTGATACTCTCAATAGCTTGTTCTAAAGAATGTCCAGACAGACAGATAGACATTCATCCCCATATAATTTGTGATGAAGTAGTCGCTTAGCAGGTTTTATCACAAAACAAGAACAGCTTCTGCACTGTGGTGTACTTAATGTATCTTAACACTGGCAGACCTGTATGTGGTGAATGAAGGGAAGGTTGTGGGATTGAAACATCTAACAGTGCATGTAAAATAATGTTCAGAGCTCTTACCTGGTCAGTGGTGTGTTCTGGAGCAGTGAGCAACAAATTCCAATTCAAAGTGCAGTTGAAAACATTCCACCCTGTTAACAGAGACAGGAAACAGAGTGCTGGTGACAATGCTTCACTCTGACAGGTATCTACAATCGCTCTGGAATCTCAGAAGAGAGACAGGAAACAGAGTGCTGGTGACAATGCTTCACTCTGACAGGTATCTACAAACGCTCTGGAATCTCAGAAGAGAGACAGGAAACAGAGTGCTGGTGACAATGCTTCACTCTGACAGGTATCTACAATCACTCTGGAATCTCAGAACTCATCTGCGATGACTCTCACCTGGAGGGTTCTCTGAGTCACCTGTAAAGAAATAAGAGAGCAGTTAATAAAAAATACTAGATTCATCAAATCTTTAATTCTCAATTGTAAGAGGGGTGAGTATTATTATTATTATTATTATTATTATTATTATTATTATTATTATTATTATTATTATTATTATTTAATGTAATATGTTGTGTGTAGGGTGTCATTGTATAAGGCAGGGGTGTCCAATGCTGGTTGTTACACTCCTGGTCTTTGTTCCAACCCTGTTCTAAATTGTTTAATTGAACCAATCAAACCTGCTCCCAGCCTCTGAAGTAGTTAGTTATATAATTGCACCTGTTAAACCTAAAGTGGCATGGCCCTCCAGGACCGTAATTGGACACCCCTGGTATAAGACATGTCTTGTGTAGTTTCTATGGGCTCAAACTGACCACAATGATGTATCTATAACAAGAGACAACCTACACACAATGTTTAAAAGAACTTATTACCATATAAATCACAAAAACTGACATTGCAGCGTGGAACTATTATTAAACATAACACCTCCAGTAGATGTGCTCTCACTCACCACAGGCGTCCGCATCTTGAGCAGTCTGATACCTGCAGGAACACTTCACTGATCCAATGGTGTTGGTGCATTCATATTTTGCACTTGGGCATGCAGCTGGGTTCTCACACTCGTTAATGTCTGTGGAGGAAGCATGTTAATCAAAATCTTAGTTTCAGTTCAGAAATTCAGGATTGACCGATGTGTTAATTGCAGTTTATTGTCTCTATAAAACTACAGTACAACATGAGCAAGTTTAACTGCCCATGGCCTGATATCCTCATCGTCACATGGTTTTGCTCCTTTGAATAACAGTGATGTCCATACATTATTTTTTAATGGTTCCTAATAAAGTGTCTGACCCTGTAGATATATACCTGTGCAGTTGAGTCCATCCCCTGAGAATCCAGCCTTACACCTGCAGGTGTACTTATACCCTGAACTGAAGCATTCAGCCATCTTATGGCACGGGAACGGGAATGGAGGCAGGCAGAAATCTAGGAAGGAGGTCAGAGGTAAGTCTTGACAGGTAACACCTGAGCACTTTCATAAAAAACCACCCCAGCAAATGTAATGTTGTATTTTGTTACTCATGGTAATTTTACTCTATTCGGAATCGTTCATTGAAACATTCTGATATATCACACTCACTGTTTATAAAGCACTTATATCCATTCTTGTCTTGTGCCACTGTTCCTGTAGGACACGTATCACATGTAAAGAATGCTGGACTGGGCTGGTTAGCACAGGCTACACCTGGGAAACAAGGCTTCCCTCTGCATGCATTGACAGGGTCAGTGCAGAATGCTCCAGAATAGGCTTCTGGACAAAGGCAGCCTACAACCTGGGGTAACAAAGAAACACACAAAGCCAGGGTCAGGCCTACAAGCTGACGGACATTGCCTATGTGAGATGTAACAGGAGTGGTGCAGAAGGTTAGGGTTAAGGTTAGAGTTAGGATTAGGGTTTGAAACTTTTTTTCCACTGGCCTATGGCATACCTATGTGGAACCCAAGTAGGTCACGACAGCCACCAAAAATAAGCCTATCCCCTTATTTGGCATTCACTCTTAATAGTAGTATAATGGTGTGAGCCGATTTGGATACTGCACAACTACACAGCTAGGTACACACTGGTTCTTTTGATTTTCAAGCAAACATATTGAAAGGAAATAGACCAGATGGTGTTGTCTGAACTGTAATAATGGGTGCAGATACTAGATTATATTGTTCTAGTTAATGACTGTATACTATGTGTCTGTATAGATGTATAGAAGATACAATCCTCAACTGTTTTACCTGAAACATTCCTCTGTGGTGGTTCTGGATGACGCTGGTGTAGTCGCAGGTCCCCCCGTTGGTACAGTTACAGATCTGAAGGACAGGGCTTAATACAGAGCCTGACAGCTGATTGTTAACCTGCACTGTCAACGTCACTGGAGCCGTGCTCCGTGGAGTCCAGGTGAGCACACCGTCAGCTAGTGAGAGAGAGAGAAAGCACAATCCATTGACTTCAAGAGCTTCAGGTTGCCTGCTTATTAACTCTTCAAATTAAGAAAATCCTGCCCTATTCATCGACTGTTAGCTGTAGCAGTGGCTATACAGGCTTTAAAAAAATGTATTGCATTCTAAATCACACTGGGTTAGTTTGTGTTTCTCTAAAGCATTGGAGGTGAATTGTATATCAACAGCAGTATTTCACTTTATAAGTTGTAATTTCTACATTGTCATCTAGTATCTAAGTGGTACCACAGCTGGTGAATGAATTTTCAAACCACCTTGAGATATAGGTAGGCTTGGTGGTCCAGTGGTTAAAGAAAAGGAATAAGGTTCCCTGTTCAAATCACGGCTCAGCCACTGACTCACTGTGTGTGACTCTGAGCATGTCATTTAACCTCCTTGTGCTCCTTTCTTCGGATGAGATGTAAAACTGAGGTCCTATTGTAAGTGACTCTGCAGCAGCTCTCAGTTGCTTAACTAAACCCATAATTTAACCAATAATTTGCTTAATTAGGCCTTTTTTTATTGTTTTCCACTCTTAAACAGTTGGATGTTTCAAGTTAACTATAAAATTGTATAAGTAACTTGAAATCTGAACTTTTTAGGAGCGTGTGTTTCACTCTGCTTACCGCTCCCGATGTGCACTCCCTCTGGCTCTGGAGACACAAGTGAGAAGATGATGGTGTCATTGTTCGGGTCCCGAGCTTTGAACGTTACCTTGGCTGTGGAGTTTAGTCTACACTGAATAAGTGAAGGTCCAGTAAACACAGGAGGCATGCTTCCTGGGGACAAAAGAACCAATAATAGGATCTACTTGATTTATTAAGCTGTGTTGAAAAAAAACTCTTTGATTTCAGTTAAATAGTCCTGTTTAAGAGACACAAAATATGAGGTTAAATGTCATTTCAGAGCAAACATAATTGTAAAATAGGTTTGATTACAGGAATTCTTAGGATAGGTCAAGGCTTTGGATTTCACTACAGCACAGTGAAAAAAATAGAAAGAACCCAGATTACCAGGGAGTGTACATTTTACAGAAACAACAGCTGCTTTGCTGGCTTATAGTATAGTGTAGTACAGCATAGTGTATAGTACAGTATATAACCATATCATAGCATCTTGCTTTGTTTAGTTGTAAACTTTTGTCACTTAAGGAGCATGTTTTGTGTTATTATTATTTGTTTGTTTAGCAGACGCCTTTATCCAAGGCGACTTACAGAGACTAGGGTGTATGAACTACTTATCAGCTGTAGTCACTTACGACAACCTCTCACCCAAAAGACGGTGCACAAGGAGGTTAAGTGACTCGCTCAAGGTCACACAGTGAGTCAGTGAGTGAACCAGGATTTGAACTGGGGACCTTCTGGTTATAAGCCCTTTTCTTTAACCACTGGACCACATAGCCTCTATACAATCTCAGCAATATTAGCTATACTCACCAAATATGACGGTGAGTTTTTGGAATCTTTGGCTGTACTGTGCGGTCTGCAAACCCACAGCTGTGCTGTTGGTGGCTAGAGTGTCATGGATGCACTGCTCGCTCCATCTGCAGATCTCACTAACTTCCTTCAGCCGCTCTGTACTCACTGAAGCCAGCAGCTCTGCAGTGAAGACAAGGCGGAATGTCCTTGTCGGCCGGTCTGAGTGAAGAAGGCTCTCGGGAGAGGGAACGGACCCTGGCAAAGCAGAGACACTGGTGTCATAGTGCATGAAGAGCTGGGGAGAGCATTCTTTTCAATGCTGAAGCTAAAGCTATTATAGGTCTTTTTTATACTTCTGGTTTCTCATATTACCTGCCTCAGCTGATTTATTTTTCTACTATTTCATCAAACCATCATATTTCCTCAGTTTTTAATTTAGAGTGCCCAGTTGTGTTCTACTTGTTTTTCTCCCCGATTTAGAAGTTTCTGATTTTGATTAATATTATTATTATTACTGCGTGTGAACATAACCTCAATAATCCCATTATAGCGGATTCCATGCACAGCTGTGCTTGAGGGGCACACATGTCATCACGTACAGGAGAGGCTGAAGTCCTGCAGCTCCTCTTCAGAGGGGAGCTTCCCGTCTTCAGAAGCTAAGCGTTTCCCATTGGAGTAGAGGAAGTCGTCTGTTTGGTTGCTGTTCCACATGCCCAGCAGACCCACAGTCTTGTTGTAGAAGCACTGTGGTGCTTTAATCAGGGCTGTGAGGTATCCACTGATGCCCATCTCCACCTGCACCTGCAAGCCTGAGTAGTAAACAAGGCTGCACTGCCTGGGCTTGGGGCAGCTCAGGGCAAACCCGTCCTCATTCATATAGCTGGCTCCTGCAAGACAATGACACAGGTTGCTCCATGTTATTTGGGGTTGGGTTTGTTGGATGTGGTTAATGTGGCAGAAGATCATTTTTGCTTGCACTGTGAACTTTTTTTATTTAAGCAATGATTTCATTTAGAACATTTATCTCCGATTAGACTCTTGCCAGTAGTCCAATAGAATGCTTGAGCAGTCCAATAGAATGCTTGAGCAGTCCAATAGATTGTTTGTTGTTTGGTATCCTAGATTGCTCATTGAAAAAAAAACTATTGGTTTTACAGTTGAAAATATATCATTATGCTGTTTTCTTATCGGTATAATAATCAGAGCAGCCTCTGGTATAACAAAGTGTGGAATCATAAAAATAAAAAAAAATTCACTGAAATTGTCCTAGTAGAAGTCAGTCAATCAAATGAATGTGAAAAATTGAATGACAGCAGCATAGAACAGAGATAAAAGTAAATGATGTAAAAAGAAACTTTAAAAGCAAAAATAAAATGCCTGCAGCCCATCATCACAATTATTGTGTCGAAACGCATCCTGGTTCTTTTTTTTGTTTTGAAAATAATGTCTGTTCAATAAAATATATATTTGATGAGAAACTGACAGAGTGTGTCTCCAAGTTGGCTTAATTATTGACATTGCCTTTTTTTGGTCAGAATGGACAGTATCTCTCTGCTTAGAATATATATATATATATATATATATATATATATATATATATATATATATATATATATATATTACATCAGGTTGAAACTGTAGAGAGATTCTTCAGATATAAAAGACCAACATTTGGCTGTCGTAATAGGCATTTAGGGTATAGGCATTTTATAAAAAAAAAAAAAAAAAATTCTCATTGTTTGAATTCTTACCAGTATTTAAATGTATTGTTTCATCATCCACCAGAACTCTAAGCTCCTCCCTGCTGTCAGATGGTCTCCACTCTACCTAAGCACAAATGGTAAATGATTCTCAGTGTGCAAAGTGATGGGTTTTATAACATGGTACAGTATGGCTCTAGAGCAGCCACGTGAAAGAGCTTGATATGGTGTTCATTATATCAATGCAACAGAAACTGAACTAGAGGGTATCACCCCATCGGGAAGGTGAGAGCACAGACCAGATCAATGATCAAGCTAATGCCCAATAATCAGGGGTTTCTTATGAAGAAACGGGCAGATAGTGCCTTTAGTGTTATTGTTTCTTTTACCTTTATTACTTATGACTAAAGACGTACATCTGTTTGAATTATCATAATTCAAGAATTGAATCTATTCAGTCCTGAACAAAGAAGACTATGCGGCGATCTGATTCAAGCTTTCAAAATTGTATTGAGAATGTCGGCCCAAGGGACTTTTTCAACCTGAAAAAAGAAGCAAGGACCAAGGGTCACAAATGGAGATTAGATAAAGGGGCATTCACTTTTTTACACAGAGAATTGTGAAGGTCTGGAACCAACTCCCCAATAATGTTGTTGAGGCTGACACCCTGGGATCCTTCAAGAAGCTGCTTGATGAGATTCTGGGATCAATAAGCTACTAACAACCAAACGAGCAAGACGGGCCGAATGGCCTCCTCTCGTTTGTACTTTCTTATGTTCCTATAACACCATATTAGAATGTGTTTCTTGATGCTAGCCATTCCTGACACCCACTCCCTTGTTATAAAACAAAAGTAACAAATGCACTATGAAGACAAATGCACTAAAAGATTACATGAGATTACTGTGCAATTAAAATGACATTGCAACAAAGTTACATCAGTTATTAATATTTATCATAACCTGTTTAGTTGTAATAATCTGAACCGTTTGACCCAAACATTTAATAACACTGAAGTGAAATCACTTACTTTGCTTGTTCCCTGATAAAAAGCCGCTAGTTGTACAAAAGCTGTCACGTTTGAATGCCTTCCCTCAGTCACTACAGCATCCGTCTGTCCCTGCAGGGTGAAGATGTTGGATCCTTGGCTTGACGACAGTCTGAGAAGGACAAATTCGCCCAGTCCTTTAAAAACGTAGTCAGTCCCGTCAAAAGTCTTCACATGCAGGGTCCCATAGACCAGGCCTTAGTGGAAACAGCAAACAGAGTCACTTTGTTAACATTAAACATCACAGAGGCATTACAGTACACACACTAAGAAACAAAATGGAGAGTGCTTTCAGAAACTCAACTCTTACTAACTACTATGTTCATCACTGGTCAACTTTGCATTGTGGGCCTTTTTTTTTTTTTATACGGTAATTCAGTATATGCTAATATTTCAAATGTGATACTATTGATTAACTGCTTCCTCTGGAACCTGGGCTATAGGTCAAATGTTCTGACTGCAGATCCTGAACATCATTGGGGCGAGTCTGAGCAACAACCCAGGAAGAGATTAGATACCAGCAAGCAGTAGCAATGATTCAACTGTAGTGCAGTTGAAATATCTGTAGATAAAATAAGCAAGGAATCAGATGATTGTTGCTGGAGATAAAATAGGTCATTTACGGATTTAAAAAAAAATAATTGTTAGAAACATTGAACGACATTACTTTCTTTGTAGTTTTTGTGTGAAAAATACTGGTTACAGTCTCTGACCATGTCAGGATAATGAGAGCCTCTGACCATGTCAGGAATGAGAGCCTCTGACCATGTCAGGAATGAGAGCCTCTGACCATGTCAGGATAATGAGAGCCTCAGAACATGTCAAGATAATGACAGCCTCTGACCATGTCAGATAATGAGAGCCTCTGAACATCTCAGGAATGAAAGCCTCTGATCATGTCAGGATAACCTTGGAGTCACCCTGGACCCCTGCCTCTCTTATTCCCAGCACATCTCCACTCTGGCACGCACTTGCCGATTCTTCCTGAGCAACATCCGAAGAATCCGACCCTTCCTCACCAACTATGCTACCCAGCTCCTGGTCCAGGCCCTGGTACTCTCCCGCCTAGACTACTGCAACTCCCTCCTGGCTGGCCTCCCGTCCGCTCCAGCTCATCCAGAACTCTGCTGCCCGCCTGGTGTTCTCTCTGCCTCGCTTCGCCCACGCTACTCCACTACTCCGCTCACTCCACTTTCTCCCGATCACCGCTCGCATCCAGTTCAAGACTCTTGTACTAGCCTACAGATGCCTTGACCAGTCTGCACCCAGCTACCTCCAGACCCTCATCTCTCCCTACACCCCCACTCGACCTCTCCGCTCCGCCTGCACTAGAAGACTGGCTCTACCTCCGCTACGCTCCCCTGCCTCCAGAGCCCGCTCCTTCTCCACCCTTGCTCCGCAGTGGTGGAATGACCTTCCTACAAATGTCAGGACTGCCCAGTCCCTGACCACATTCCGGCGCCTCCTTAAGACTCACCTCTTCAAAGAGCACCTGTAGAACTCCTCTGTTTGTATCCTGGGACACTATCACCCTTCATGTAAATGTGCTTTATTTTGCTCTTATCAGCCCCTATTTTACTGCATTTAATCCTGTACTTCAGAATACTGTAATCTGCCAAGTTTTTAACCTGTAGTACTTTGTATTTAATCACATCCTGATGTAACTATCACTATTTAATCATATCCTGATGTAACTATCACTATTACCTGTTGTATTATTGAATTGTGGTTTGTCAAACTTGTACTTTACTTGAACAAAAGTTATTGTATTTCTTGCTCTTATTGTATTACTTGTATTGTAACGCTTGAAATGTTTTTGCTTACGATTGTAAGTCGCCCTGGATAAGGGCGTCTGCTAAGAAATAAATAATAATAATAATAATGATAATGAGAGTCTCTGACCATGTCAGGATAATGAGAGCCTCTGAACATCTCAGGATAATGAGAGCCTCTGACCATGTCAGGATAATAAGAGCCTCTGACCATGTCAGGATAATGAGAGCCTCAGAACATCTCAGGAATGAAAGCCTCTGACCATCTCAGGATAATGAGAGCCTCAGAACATCTCAGGAATGAGAGCCTCTGAATATCTCAGTATAATGAGAGCCTCTGAACATCTCAGGATAATGAAAGCCTCAGAACATCTCAGGATAATGAGAACCTCTGACCATCTCAGTATAATGCTTATCTCAGAATAATATTTGAAGGTGAGCTACCAGTTTCTATATACCATAGTAGACATTCTACTGGGGCTTTCCTGGTTATGAGCGTGGTTATGCTGACCTCTGCTGGTTTAAAATGGTTGAATTCAGAATGCTTCAGAGGGGCTCTGCACCTTATACTTTGTCATTTTTTAAATTCAGAGTTAAAAAATATAACTTCTTGAAAGGGATGTAATGTAAAAGAGATGGCATCTAATAACATAGGCCTTTACTGTTCCAGATAGAGCAGGTGATAATTCCATTATGTCTGCCTCACTATTGAAAACCAGTCTGCCTCGCTAATGGAGCAATCAGACAAAGATGCTGTCAGGTCTGAAAAAATCTGACACTCGTAGTAAAATGTATTTCCATGTGGAAACTCTCCATTAGTAGGAGTCTGGACCTACTTACCCATCCCTCCGGGGGTATAATGATCACAATTTTCTTGTGGTCGCTTTGTGTAGTACATGTGGCACTGGGACGATTTAATGCAGCACCAGTCGAAGGGCAGCAGATCCTTGTCTGTTGGTAAGGAAAGACAACAACAAAAAAATATACATAAAGCTTTACAAATAAAGTCTATTTCCAGATAAATGTAGTATTACTAAAAGAATGTTTGTTAACATTTTAAAAGTCAACGTCCTGTAAAGCAAGGTTAATGATAACAGACTTTGTTAAGGGTGACTGCTGAAAAAATAAATGGGGACAAGCAGGAGAATATTAAGATTACACCTACTGATGTGTTCCTCAACCCAGGGGATGGCTGGGCTATTAATAAAGAAGCGATCGCTGCTTCCTCTGATCAGGTAACCTTGGTAACCAAAGGTACACCTCCGGCCCGCGTTGTACTTATTGGGCAGCATGGACTGGAAGACGAACCCCTCAGTCTGCAGGCTCCGAAGTGCCTGCACCCTCGCTGCCATCTGCGCAGGAAGAACCTCCAATGTGAAGCTGGCATCTTCAGCAGCTTGAGAGCTGTGGCAGGGGCAAGGGGTTAAACCAGCAGTCCATGAGGAAGCATCAGGCTCGTTCAGGTACCACCTCTGACACATTATACGGTAGTCTGGCTCCTTGTTGACGATGGCTTTCAGCATGTCGAGTTGATAAATCCACTGGCCCCGGAGTCCGGTGTTGCCGATCGCCTGGTCTGGCCGGTACCGTCCCCCAGGCCCATAGGAGTTGTTCTGTTGCGTGTGGGGGTCGTTGTGGAAAGCCCCCACCCCATCTGTGTATCCCATGAGTGCTCTGTGGTTGACTCTTTGCCCTGGGCCCCATAGCATCTCGGAGTACTTCAACAGGGCAAACGTGCGGTTACCATCTGTGGTGAGGATGCACTGGAAAGTGTTTGTCTAAAATATAAAGGCCAAAACAATTAAACAATGCAAACTTTACACCCAGCTCTATTTTAAATGTGAATATACTCTAGGTATGCTCTTGGTAGAGATTAAGGGGTTATTTGTACCAGAAACACTTCCTTCAATGAGTTTGATGTTCTCTGTTCCTCACTAAGAAAACATATAAATAGAGTAGATTGGAAGGTCACATTGTCACATGATTTGAATGAAATGTGGAAACTTAGCTAGTCCTGGCACTAGGATTCTGCAGACAAGCCCAAAGTAAAATATGTTCCAAAAGATACCCATTTCACTTCACCCAGCTCCGTTGTTGGCACTTTTTCCCCTTTCTATCAATGACTAGATTCCGCGAAGTGCAAAAGCTCCCAACGAGGGTTTGTTTGAAATGTGACACCATCTTTCTCAAAGAATAACAATAGGAACACTTGCTTGGCTGCAGTATTGTGAAAGACACCACCCTATTGAAATAATATTACATTATTGAAAAGCATCTCTTTGACCTATTTTTAATCATAGCTTAAATCTAGAGCTCAGGTCTCAAACAAGGTAATTATGTTTCACCTGTTTAAACAACCCATTCTTGACTAAAAACCTGCTCAGCAGCATCTCATGTTGCCAGGTCCGAATGGATAAGGACACAGAGTACAACAAAAAGCTGTATTAACAAAACTGACAGCATGATGCTCTTTGTAGCATATTTACCTCTGAGGTGTTACTTGACTGAAAGGAAATGGGCAGCACACGATCCCATGTAATCTTCAGAATCCATCTCGGTACAAATACAGCTCTGTCTCGCTTTTCAACTAAATACTTGTTCACGTCTCCTGTGGTTCTGTTGAATGCTATTTTGGAAAAGACGTCCTGGGCGTCCGGTTTGCTGTAAACCTATAGAACAGACCGAGAAGAAACCATAGTGACTTGAAGGTTTTGTAGGTGAACACAAGAACATCATTTCTTTTACGAACGACAGAAGGCCATTCAGCCCAAAAACTGGACGAAAACTTTGTCAAGTCATTCTTAGAGGATCCCAATGATTCAGCATCAGCAATGTGGCTCAGTAACCCATTCCGTACACTCATCCCTCTAAATAAGTGTCTCCTACCCTCTATCCTGTCAGTCCACTTAATTTCCAGCTGTGTCCTCTGCTGCTGAAACCATTGTCTGGGGATAACTTTGTCAACTCCCTTAAAGAGTTTAAAATCCTTCTTTGTTCAACGCTAAATAGATTCAGTTCCCCCAAGATATCTTCATAGCTCCTTCCTTAAGGAAAGGAATTAGTCTTATTGCTTTTCACTGGACTGTTTTCAAGCCTCTCTAGACTTTCTCCAACCCTTTTATTTATGCTCTGCTCTTTTGACCATAAAACCCATTCAGTTTATCTTTTTAATTGCTCCCCCCAGTGTCTGGTTGCTGACAGTAATTCAAATGACCATTGCTGTAAATAATTCTTACATAGTTTGGCCTAAGCCTGAGGGCTACCTTCACGCATTTACATTGACTGGGGTTACGGACACCTTTTTATGAGTCATAAAATAAAGCGTTATCATGAAGAAGCCTTTACTTCAAAGCTCTTACACACCTGGTAGAAGAGTTTCCCATCTCCTGCAGTGAGGTCAGAATCTTCCCAAAAGACAGCCAGCATCGGCGTGCCTTCATCGCCCTGGAATCCATTCTCCGGTGGGTTTGGGAAAGAGTACTTCTCATTGGTGTGAGGGGACTGAAACTGAACCAGTCCATTATCCGAAAACTGAAATGAGAAAAACAAAACATGTTGCCCTGCTTTTATGTGAACAAATATATCTGGGTCACAATATCAAACAACCAATTGATTCCATCGGTGTGTAACAGACTTCTGCACCATCAACACAGCTACTTGGCGTGGTTTAACGTGCACTGGACTTGCACTGGACAATTCACTTATAATTAGCATTGACAAGTCAAGAACTTTATAACCATAACCTTGTCTCCATCAACTTGTCCTGTATTGACTTCTACCGAATTTACTAAAGTTGAGTTGAGCTTTACTAAAGTTGAGTTTAGAAATGTATCTAGTTCTAAACAATACAGTAGATGGTTAATTACAATTGATTCAATTATTCATACCAAAGAGAGATGTGCTTGTCAGGAGTCAAATTGAACTGAAAATAAAACAACCCCCTTTTCTCCAGCTTGAACAATACATGCAATGTAAATGGTTTCTGTAAAAGGAAAGGTCTGTGCCATTGCTTTGAAATCCATTATTGCACTGGCACTCGAATGATCCTATGGTGTTGAAATAAGAGGCATTTGTGCAGAGCAAGTTGCCATTTGAGGCCAAGCATTCATCAATGTCTATACAAATGACCCATTCCCTGTAAACCCTACCTTGCACTGAAACACGTAATAACCGTCACTGTTTATTTTTTAATAAAAAAGAACAACTTACTGCACACACAGTGCATCAAGCCAATCCAGCTACTACTACTTACATGCACTCTATCCCAAAGTGATCCAAGGAAAGGGATTCCCACTGGAGGTGAAACATAGGGGGAGTTTACATCACTGCCTGTGGGGAGAACTGTCCTGTCCCCCACATTCTTTCCATAGGGATAAAGAAGACTCTCTGCAGGGGAAAGAAGCACATTCTCTACATGAAGCGGCTCTAAAGACTGTTAAAATTAATACAATAGGGCCCTCCCTGCTGGACTATTACACAATTTTACAGACAACAATACACACTCAATACTGATTAGTACACGATCAGGAAATAGGGCCAAATTCTTGCTCTCTTTGCTCAGGGCACAACTTGTTCCCATTTTTTGGTTTTCTGTAAGGACATAGCAATATCAGTTTACAAAACCACCATGAAACAACTGGTTTTTATAACTTTGCACTGCAGTTAACAGAATACAAATTAAACCCAGTTTCATGATATCTACAGTCTGGATATCATTTACATGACAAGTGGAATCTCTCTTCCAGTCACATTCATTGGGATTCCCAATAAAATGACACAGACAAACAGATGTCTTAAAGACTCCATTGATAGCACTGCATCAGCAGCCCATTGCCAAGCCGAATGCCTGATTCGGTGGAAGTCAAACTCAAGAGAGGACATGAGATTTAGGTAATAAAATCTCAGACAGACATGTTATACCAGCTAGGGAGATTTCTTTTTGAAGTGCCTGGATTTGAATAAAGTCAGTTATGAGCTACTGTGATGCTTGACTTCAATCGAAGTCAAGCAGTCATTCTATATGGAACCATTGAGAAGTCTGTTTATTCAAACTATAGGGCTGTGTTATTGCGGGTTACCAGGATTTGGAACCACAATGTAAGTGAATGGGAGAGATATTTCTCTGGTCATATAATATTTTATGTTTGAATTGTGTATGTAGCATGCACTTGATTCATCTACATTGTGTAATTGATTTGTAAATATGTCAAGCTCTGTTCTGAAGCAAGTGCATAGACAAATTAAAACAACATAGTTGCTGGAAGTAGCAGTTAAATTATTATTATTATTATTATTATTATTATTATTATTTATTTCTTAGCAGACGCCCTTATCCAGGGTGACCTTCAATTGTTACAAGTTATCACAGTACAAAGTATCGCATTATGAAATATCACATTACAGGTTATCACATTATAAAATATCATATACAGAATATCATACAGATAAGAGCAGATATGAAAGTACAATAAAATCAAATCAAGAAGGAGCAAAATAATGCATACAGTAACTTATAAGTAAGAGTGAATTTGACTAAGTGCAGTTAAACCTTATAGTAACTATTTGCTTATATGAATAAAGTCCAGTAAGAACATGTAGTAAGTATGATAAATGGATGAGAATGATTTCAAATAAGAGCAATTACAGAAAATGTGAGTACAGATACCTATAAGAGTAAAGTCAAATACAAGATATAGTAAGTAGTTATAGTTAGGAGTAGTAGTTGAATGCAGCAAGGTATGGAGCAGTTCAGTGCAAGTAGAAGCTGATGCAAGTACTGGTACAAGTGGGTGCCATATAGTCCAGTATGGTCGAGAGTTGTGATATTTACAGATGCTGTCTGAACAGGTGTGTCTTGAGGAGGCGCCGGAAGGTGGTCAGGGACTGAGTAGTCCTGATATCCGTGGGTAGGTCGTTCCACCCTAATGCTAAATGAGCACTGTAAGCAGTTTCGTTCTTATAAAAACACAAAGCTAACATTATACTTGTATATTCATCTCATGATATTGCAACATCGTAGACAAGGGAGCAGATCCAAAGCTTTTTACTCAAAAGTGTAAAATACCATTTTTTTACAAAAGGGTAAAAAAAACACCCTTTCAGGTAACAATATGTTAATCCTTCGATTTACTTAAACTACCTTAAATTAAACATATGCTTTGTCTGTTTCTAGTTTTGAAACTTCAACAGGCTTTTCTCTCTTGAATTTTTGAAAAAAGGAATGAAACTTTTGGAATAAAAGTCTTTAAAAAAATCAGTCCACAGGTTTTGGAAAAAGTAAGGCACCATGTGCTGAGAGCAGGTCACAGTCAGGCAAGATACCTGGAGAAGTGCAAGTGTACGAGCCCAAGGAATTAGTACACTTGGTCCTGGTTTGACAGGAGGACAGAGAATCACACTCATTTATATCAAAGCAGGTCTTCCCATTGCCAACGAAGCCCTGGTTGCACTGGCAGTAGAAGCTCCCCACTGTGTCCACACACAAGGTCTCAGCATGACAGGTTCTTCTGTCCAGCTGGCACTCATCAATGTCAGTGCGTATGACACCAGTGGAAACGAACCCAGTGGTAGGAGCCAGGGGTGTTTAGGCATAGGGCCTGTTTATGACAAAGACTCTTAGTTTCAGTGCATTCATCCACATCAGTGCAGGCAAGCCCATCCCCAACATTGCCTGACGGGCATTCACAGTGGCATGAGCCAGGCAAGTTGGTGCAATTGGCAAGTGGTTGGCAGTAGTCGGTTTTGTTTAAGTATTCATCGATTTCTGAGCACAAATATCCATCGTTTTGGAATCCACTTAGACAAGAGCATACAACGGAACCACCTGACATCACAGTTGTTATATTCAGTAAACACTCGTCAGTATCAATGCAGTCTGTGCCATTGCTTTGAAATCCATCATTGCACTGACACTCGAATGATCCTATGGTGTTGAAACAAGAGCCATTTGCACAGAGCAAGTTGCCATCTAAGGCCCAGCGTTCATCAGGGTTTATACAAAATGCCTGAGAATCCTGCCTTGCACTGGCACACGTAATAACCGCCACTGCTTATGCAGGTGCTGTTTTCATGGCATGTTAGGTTTTCAAGGCATTCGTTAATATCATAGCATGCTGGACTATTGCCTTCATAAAGCTCAAAGCATTCGCAGTGGTAAGACCCCAAAGTGTTGTGACAGGTGGAGCTGTTATGGCATTGCAAGCTGACCATGGAGCACTCATCCAGGTCATCACAATGGGTCCCATTCCCCGTGAAGCCCGACTTCAGCTGCAGTAGAAGGACCCACTCATTTCAAAGCATTCTGCTTGCTCGTGGCAGCTTGTTTGATTCTGGCAGCCAACGATGTACATGCAAATCCCTTTGGCATCCAAGAAGCCGTGAATGCAAGAGCATTTATAAGACCCTGGTGTGTTTTTACACTCTGTACTGTTGTGACAGATTGAAGGGAAGGCACACTCATCGATGTCTTGGCAAGAATGTCCATCACCTTCAAAACCCACACTGCACTCGCACTTGTAAGATCCTACTGAGTTTACACACTGTATGTTCTCACTGCAGTTGCTAACTGCAACGTCTGCACACTCGTCCACATCCCACACTGTTGCCTGCCATTCCTTGAGGACACGTGCTGCAGTACGTCCCAGCAGTGTTAGTGTAGGTGGCAGACGGGTGACATCCTCCATTTTGTGTTTGGCATTCATCAATGTCTAAAATTCATCACCAAAATGGAAAGTGTCAAGGCAGCAATACCAGAGGATTTTCAGAAAATTGAACACCTCACTTGTCCTATTCATTAAAAAAAGAGCACCAAGCTAGGTATTAGCCCTTCATCTAGAGTACAGCTACAACACACCTACTACAAGTTTGACAAGTTTCATCAAAAGAGTTGTGTGTAACCTTACCAGAGCAGTTTAGCCCATCCCCACTGAACCCGCTCAGGCACTGACAAAGGTAGCTTCCGATGGAATTAAAACACTGTGCAAATGGACTGCACTTTTCAACTCCTGTTAGGCACTCGTCAATATCTGTGGTGTTTTTTTGTTGTAGTGGGAAAAAGAGACAAAATGCAAAAATGTTAAAATGCAATGAATTTTCTTTCTCCAAAAACTTTTTACACTTATAACTTTAAAGTCTGTTTCAAAGATCTTTTCAAAATGTCCGCTCTAGTGCACTGATAGTATAAGGATTATCGCCCACATTATCAAACAGGTAACACAGTAATAACGATCCATGATGTGGTACAGAACAGAAAATCCAGAGCACTTGTTATGCTTTTATATTTTTTTATCGCTCTTCCTGCAGTGATTTAGAGGACAGATCTCAAACCCCACTGCCCTAGAGCGGCCATTTTGCAAAGAGCTTTGAAACAGACTTTAAAGTTATAAGTGTAAAAAGTTGTCAGGATGTTAACAATGAAAAATTACAGGTATGTCATTTAAACAGTTGTAGCAACACGTGAAGACGTATAATGCTATATTTTTCAGAACCCTGCTTCTTACTCTTTAAAGTGATGCAGTTTTATGGAATGGATGATAAAGCACATGCGTTAATTATTTTCTATGGTGGTATTCAATCTAGCTTACCTTTGCACGATGACCCATTCTGGCTGAATCCTGACTTACAGACACAGCTAAATGATCCATGAGTGTTGATACATGTTGTCTGTTTGTCTGGACATATGTTCTCTTTGCACTCATCTATGTCAGTACAGCTTAATCCGTTCCCTTCAAATCCAACATCACAGACGCACTGGTGTGTGACTCCAGCTGGATGACACAACCCTTTGGGGTGGCACATTGGCTTGCAGCTCAGGCTTGGCAGCTCACAGCTACTATTATATGCCACAGTGCCATTTAAGCAAGAACAAACATATGAACCCACAGAATTGATGCAAACAGTGCTATTGGGACAGGTGTCATTCCTAATCGAGCATTCATTTATATCTGTACACTGATGCCCGTCTCCATTGAATCCTTCTAAACACTTGCACAGGTAGCTTCCTGGAAAGTTACTGCAGGTGGCGTCTGAGTGGCAAACACTGGTGAGGTTACATTCATTGATATCTGTGCATATGGATCCTTGTCCCCCAAACCCAGCATTGCAGGTGCAGGTAAATGAACCGAACGAATTGCGGCAAATAGCGTTGGCATCACACGGTTTACCGAGGCATTCGTCTACATCCATGCAGGTTATTCCATTTGCTTTGGAAAAGCCCCTTTTGCACAGACACTGATAGGAGCCTGGGCTGTTAACACACTGTTCATTAGACTGGCAAGGCCCAGAACCTGTTACGCATTCATCAATGTCTTGGCAGATGGTACCATTGATGAGCTGAAATCCACCGGCACACCGGCATAAAAAGGACCCTAAAGTGTTTGTACAAGTGGCATTATTAAGGCAGCCGCCATTGTCAACTTTGCATTCATCTACATCCATGCATTGGTAAACCCCATCACCAGAGAAACCTGTTTTGCAGGTGCATGTGTACGCACCAACCTGGTTGTTGCAAGTAGCTTCAGAGTGGCATTGTCCGTTGTTTACCAGGCACTCATTAATGTCATCACATCTGGTGCCAATCCCGCTGAACCCACTGTTGCATTTGCACGAAAAAGAGCCGGGGAGATTCAAACAAGTGGCATGCTGGCTGCAGCGGCTAAGAGCACACTCGTCAATGTCTTCACAGCTGCTGCCATTGAAGGCAAGCCCTTGACTGCAGTCACACCGGTAGGAGCCGTCAGTGTTGATGCACTTGGCTTCAGTGGGGCACATGCTTGCTACAGAGCACTCATTTATATCTATACAGGAGACTCCATTGCCCAAATACCCTGGACGACAGGAACAGTTATAGCTCCCCAGAAAGTTGATGCAGTTAGCTTTAGGGTGGCAGCCATTGGCTCCAGTGCATTCATCAATGTCTACACATGTCAAGCCATTTCCACTATAGCCAGGTTTGCAGGTGCAACTGTAAGAGCCAGGAAGGTTGATGCAGCTTGAAAACAGGCTGCAAAAGTTGGTTTCACACTCATTGATGTCAGTGCAGGTATTTCCATTGTTCTGGTATCCCTGGGCACACGAGCATGTGTAAGAGCCAGGCTGGTTTTTGCACCCTTGATACCCGAAGGCTGCCGAGCAGATTCCTGGGTTCTCGTTGCATTCATCTACGTCCAAGCACAGATAATTTCCATTGCCCTTAAATCCTTTATTGCAAGTGCAAATGTAGGAACCCAGGGTGTTGTCACATGTTGCATACCAGTGGCATATCCCTGTTTTGGAGCACTCATTCATGTCATTGCATGTAAACCCATTCCCAGTGAAGCCAGGTCTACAGCTGCAGGTTCTGCCTCCCGCTGTGTTGGTGCAGATGGCATCGCTGTGACACCCACCATTCTCTGACTGGCATTCGTTGATGTCATCACATGCAAATCCGTTGCCGGTGTGGCCAGACGTACACAGGCAGTTGTAGCTTCCAAGAGTGTTCACGCAGGTTGCCTTGCTGTGGCACTGGTTGGGAGTGATTACACACTCATTGATGTCACTGCACTGGACTCCATTCCCGCTGAATCCGCTTTTGCACACGCACATGGCGGTCCCGTCAATCGTTTTCATGCACTCTGCGTTACTGTGGCATACCAGGCCGATGTCAAGGCAGTCCTTTAAATCAGCTGCAAAAAACAAAACACAGCAAGGCTTTACCTCGAATGCCTCTCTTTCTTAATTAACAGAAAAAAACTTGACAATTGTATGATGGACTGCCTTTCCTACACAGAATGTGATATCTTCAATCAGACTACAGCGTGCACAGCTAATTATCGAAACAGAGACAGATCCAGTCCAGCTATATTAAGTTCAGAGACAGATCTAGCCCAGCTATATTAAGTTCAGAGACAGATCTAGAAGGGACTATATCCTAAAGGGACCTCATAGTCAATTATTGAACCCTAAAGCTTTGTCACTCACCAAATGATTTACACAACACCATGAAGAAAAAAGTCCACCAAAGAAGAAGTGCTCTGAAAGAGAATTTAAATATCAGAGAAAACAGAGACAGCAAATGCATTGCAATTGTTTGTGTTATGGCCTTTAAAATATACAGTATATACGTTAATATATGCACAGATAACAGGATTATGGACATCTGAACCATCACTCATTGTTGAAGTTATACCAACCAAAGGATTGATAGCATAGTCAGTGATTGTTGAAAATGTCAGCCAGCAATTATATAAATAGTTATCCTTGAAGAAAAAACACACCCAAGAACCCTATTGGGTTACATCTCCTGTACCAAGACAACCCAAAGAAGAAGATCTGTTACTATTCATTTAAAAACCGGTTACAGGCTGAACAAAAGAAGGGGATGCATTACATAAGAATTCTATTCATATATCTTGGCATCAATATTTTTGAAGTTTTTGTAAAAAGATGTTTAAAACATGTTCTTTAAACTAAAGCTCAACATTAGGGTCACTTTTTATAAAGCAAAGGTTTGAAAATGTTCAGAAAGCAATAAAATATGGTTAATGACCCCCCCCCCCCCCCCCCCCACACACACTTAATTAACTGTTCCACCCTGTAGCTAATTGTACAAGTGTTTTATTCTTCTCAGATTTGCCTTGTAAATGGGTGCCTATGTGTTCCTCATAAAATGTTACCTGTTTACCAAAAATATAAAAAAGGCTGTCTCCATTTTAGTTTAGATTTTTTTTTTCTCAATGAGTTATAATACAGCTGACGTCTAATCTATAACTCCCTGCTAGTGCATGCAATAGCAATAGCTAAGCACTCACTTTACTATGCAGACTTTTCGTGTCAGTTTTTGTCGGTTTCGGAAAAGGGACCTGCTTTGTTTTGTAAACAAAGTGTACTGGCAACAACACATTTCTGATTATGTAAAGCGTACATAGCAAAAACTATATCATGTAAAAACGTTCATTTCTGTAAGTTAACATAGTATAGAATGTTGATCTTACTAACTGTTTGCTAAATTAGGTCTTTGAAGTCATTGGTCAGGTGTGGAGTATCATTCATGTCAACCCCTAAGTGTTCACACCAGTGAGACCCCTGCTGAAAAACCTTGGGATTGATATAAACCCTTAACTAAAGGAAAACCCTTAACACTGAAGCAATTTGCCGTTGTCTGTGGCGGCACTGATGTGGTACCACTTTAGTGTAAATGGGAAATGACGGTAAAATGCAGCCACTGAACCATCCCTCGAGGTGGTTCAGTGGCGGCACAGTGCAGGTACTGAAGCGCATTACTTTCAGTGTAAACTGCAATGCCGTCACAGCCACCTCACTTTGCGTTCAAGGTGGATTTATTTTTCCTCAAGTAAACACAATTTCCTGTTCTGCCACGTGTTGATTGAAGAAGTAAATCCAACAAAATGGCAAGTGACCCAGGCAGTAATTGGTCCGAAAAAGAAGTAAGGGAACTTAGTGGTGCAGTCCTAAATCTTAAAGTACCAGAATGCCAATTAAAATATATATTTTTCTAAAACAAATTATAGGAACTCACGTTTTATTTGTACATTGAACTTAAGGGTATATTCATTTTAATAGGCAAAACATGCGTCTTGCATGTGACTACTGCCCCAGTGCTGAGATTGATGTTTTCCACGGAAATTTGTCCTGTTTTGAAAGCATCTAGCCAGATAATGTTGTCTTTGGTGGTTTGGTTATCTTTGGGGGCTATTTTATAGTAAAAAAAATTACACTGGTTCTGTTATTGTAAGTTGTAAGTAACATTACCTACCTTTTTTTTTTTTTTTTTTTTTTAATAAGTGTGTAATACTTATATTTTTGTAATAAATCTTAAATGAAAGGGCAGTCGTTCACACCAATCCAGGGATCTGTGACGGGTGTACAAAACAGATCAAGATTTTGCACATAGCCGATAGCTATGCCACTGACCTAGACTTAAGGGTATGCACACCGGGAGCGAAGCAAACGGCACGAATACAGCACGAGAGAGAAAGGAGGGGGGAGAAAAAGGACGAGGAGAGAGAGAGGAGGGGAGAGAGAAAGGAGGGGGGGGGGGGGGTATAAAAAAATAAAAACTGTATATATATATTTGATTTTCAGTTTTAATAAAATCTTCAGTTAGTGTGTGAATGTGATTGTTATTATTATTGGTCAATTTTATTAAAACAAAGAAGCGTCAATTTACACAATACGAAACCAGTGGATGGCGCTCCCCCTTACTCAAAATTATGGTGAAATAAAGAGATACCATATGGCGTCTTTCTTTGTATTGTCTTTATAACCACTGACACTGACATCATAAACAACACCATATTTTTCGACTTTAATAATTACATTGCCATTGATGTCCATTTCTCTTATTTCTGTGGTAATTTCTGCGTGAACGAGACAGTCTGACAGCCTGTTCTTCGACTCGGCTCGCGCAGACAGACTGTCAGTTTGAGACAAGGCAATTCTATCTTTGGAGTTAGGGGGGAGTTTGTGTCGCAGCTACAGGAATATAGAATGGTAATGTACACGTCTTCATAGTGATCAAATTGCCCCCCCCAAAAAAAAAAATATATATAAATGAATAAATAATATGCTTGGACAGTTGTATTGGACTTATCATGTACAAAGGGTTTCGCAGCTTCACAACCACGAGAATCCTTTGCACGGCCGTGAGACTGAAAATTGTGAAAATCTGTGAGTTTCATGGGTAAACCTCGAGACTTGACATGCATGCTGAGTACTGGAGAGAACATCTGCAAATACATTTTAATTATTCATGTATAATTAACTTTGATATTACTAAGACGCTTTTGGAAGGTTTTTTTTAAGAAAAGAAAAGTTGCTTACCCCATTTTGATTATCTTCTAAGTTTGCTCTTGACAGGTAAAGAGTATTCCACAAAGCCTACCAGTCTTCTAAAGTCTGGCAGCATGTCTCTTAAGAACTGAATTGCTATTTCACGCTGCTATTGAGTTTGGATTCCTTGGGATACTGGACAATATCTCCTTTAAAAAATGCAAGATGTTATAACCCTTCCTCCGAGTAAGAGGAACACCCTCATTGTCTGCTTTCTGGTTTTCACATGAAGTGATCAGATTATGAAAGGTGATCCAGTGGAAAGAATCCATGTGAGCCTGGCCTCAGGTCTCACAAAGACATTCTTCAGAAATAGATTGCACGAACTGTGTATCAATTCAATAAGAGTACAATATATCAGGTGTGCTGTACACTGGTGCCCAGAAGGACTGACACTCAGAGGTTTCATGTGTCCTAGGCAGGTAATCATTTGGTTGTCTGAATCAATGCAGTACTTGTTACTAGTTAAATAAATGCTTCAGTAAGTCTCAATGTCATATCTTTTGATGACCATACAGATCTTTTTTTACCATTTGTCCAAAATGAAAATGAATAATACCTTTTAAAAAGCTCCTGGTGTCCCTTCAGTGTTTCGCTTGGCAAAGGCATGAGTGTGTGGTGTGCAGGGTAAAACATACAGTCAGGGGAGAGCAGGTTAGTTTCATGTTCTGGCTGTGCAAAATTGCCCCATTGGTGCTCCTATGGGTTAGGAAGGCAAAACCAGCAAGGACTGTTTCTCCTCATTCTGCTACAGCGATCCCTACTGGCCAGACATGCTTGAGTAGGCCAGATATTGGGTGAAAATCAGTAGCAATAAAAATACTGCTTTTGTAAAAGCGGGATATTTATTGATAAAAACGTATAAAAAGGGCCTTGTCAAATTGTACAGAGTGGAAGTGTAGCCTGCAGAATCCTGCAAGTTGCTCAGGTGTAGGGGACAGCTCAGTCTATATTTACAGGATTAATGGAATGAAACAGACAAATAGGCTGGTTTCATTCCCCATGAGCTACAATCCAGTGTACAGGCATGCTGCTGTCATTTACAGTGGTTTGCGTGTTAAATGTTTTTTCGCTGGCATGCCATGACTAATAACCTGTTACTATTTAAAACCAATTAAGTAATAAGGACGATTAATGTGGAGTGGGAAACACTCCCATTCTGGAATGCAAGAAGCGGAATCTTGTCTAGGCTGTGTATGTTTGAGAATTCCATGGGATTTATAAGCGATAGAGCCCGTCGATGGGGGCTGTACCGTGTGATAGTCGACCGTGATGGGAGTTATGCGTCCCGAGCTGTAGGCGAGGGTGCTAACGAAAGTCAAGGTAATCTACCACACAGTAGAGCCATCATCGAGAGGGCTCTATCGCTATTAGAAAACAATTTATATCTTTATTTTCTCTTTAAAAAAAAAAAAACTTTACAACTTATATTTACCTTGAACTTTTGATATTTCACTCGGTAACCTTCCGCTGAGGAAAATAGTCCCTAACATAATTAGAATAGAAAAATGACATACACGTACAGAAAACGTTTATTATTATTATTATGACAATGAAAGTGACTCTTCAGAACAAGTGATAATGTTACTAATGCTGACAAGAGCTAATGAGACCTTAAACCGTTATTATCAACCCTTTGGGACTAATGTTTTACTGAAGAAAATCCATAGAACCTGTCATTGTAACGATAGCCTATAGCTTTTTATATTCTTCTTCTTAAAACAAACAGGGCTGTATTTTCAAAATGTTTACTTCAGTCTTTAATGAACTACAATTACTGAAATTCCATCTCAGTGTTACAAAACTGAGCAAAAAAGGCAACAGTTAATTGAAAGACTGGCGTAAAGGCCTTGAAAATATAGCTAGTTTTCTTTCATATCTGCATCAACTGCACCACATGCTGCAGAAAACATTTTTGTTTACCTGTTTGTTCACATTATTTCCACATGCTACAAGTTCTATTTATTTCTAAGCACATTTTTAAATCCGAGCAGATGGAAACAAATGCACGACAGATTCCACCCACTGGTTTTAAAGCTCTGCCCATGTACACAAGCAGTGTCTCTGTCAGACCAGTGTCTCCACATCATACTGTAATGCGCACCGCCTTTCTGAAAGGAGAATCAAACATTTAGAACAAGCTTGCTTTGTTGCTACCCTTATTACTTAGCATACTGCTGTGTTATAAGAAATACTAAAAGAAACATTGAAAAAGACTTCTAGCTGAAAGGTTTGTCATGGCATTTACATTTCTTTTTGTATTGTTTTAAGTCAGCACTATGGAGAGTTTAATAGTTAGGTATCTGTGGCTAAGTGGTTAACAGTGTGCAGGTGCAGGTGATCAATAAACAGACAATTACAATTAGTGTACCGTAGCTCAGTCCCCTTTCTAGATGGCCGACTTCTGCCTAACCCTGGGAATGAACCGTCGGGCCATCCAGTCCAGGGTACTCTGTTCCCTTTACACAGTGCCCTCACAGGTCGGGAAGGAGATATAACACCAAGAATCATTCAATCTCTGTCACAGGATCATATAGTATATTCTAGTAAACTATAGTGCTTGTGGACTGTACTACAGTATTTCAATATCACTAGTTTTGTTACGTCTATTTTAATGATCTAATCAGTGGCAGATCCTAATATTACCTCCTTGAATTTATAAACCTGATTTTCTAAGGACCTAATTTTCCTGTATTGTTATCGCTGATACAGTAGGGGGTCAGGTAATCATCCCTTAGAGAAAAACACTGGGAGGATTAATATAGATTGAAAGGCCGTTGGTATTAAGATCCGTCACTGCAGATTGCTGCAGTGGGTGAAACCCTTCATTGTCCCATTACTGCAGGTGACAGAAACTAACTACCATGGGTGTTGTTTGCAAAGGGCAGTGATGCAGTACATTAACATCATAATGAATGGGGGGAGCGGGGATGTTTCCATTCTTATTCAGAGTAATCCAATTTAAATCAATCAGGGTTTGTGCTTTTTTCTTGTGGTTGTGAATAAAGGTAGCTGCAGAGCACTTGGTCTCAGTTTCCCTGTAGTTTGTAATGGTATGTCAGCTGTTGGAGGATGCATCCATCTTGCCAGCAGGCCAGATTCCAGCACTGGGAATTATTATTATTTTTTTTTTTTTAAAGATTCTGAACTAGCAAGTACTGTTCAATTGCTTCCCATTACAAGGAATTTCCAAGGAATACCCTGTTTGACTTTATTACGCAGCTTATATTTCAGCAAATAATGTTTCTAATGATGGCCTCAGTACTACTAGTATATAATTACCTGTGAAATGAGCTCACTTTTGTTAGCGTGAGTGCACAGAATGCGTTACTTTTGGTACACCTTTCAAAAAAGCAAATAAACAATGAGAATGATTTAAAACCCTTTATCACAGCTGGAGAGGCTCTACCACACAAATAAAGGAGGAAGGAAATGACTTCCTTAAAATGTGGGGCCCATTCATAAAATAATTACAAAAATAGATATATGATATTACTGTCAGCTTACTACAGTGACTTTAAAAAATGTTGTAACATTTGTTATTGTGCCGTTCTTATAATGTAATAATTACCACTGACGGTATGGGGTATGGGATGTGGGTTTAGAGTTTACATGTATGAATGTTAAAGTTATATATTTGAGAATATGTTTGTATTATATTGCATGTATGTTATTTAAAAATGTGTTAAAAAAGAAAGGGATACTCAGTCCAATACAGACAGCGTTGAGCAGAGGGCTGCTCTGTATTGTCGTACAGACAGCGTGGAGCAGAGGGCTGCTCTGTATTGTCATACAGAGAGCGTGGAGCAGAGGGCTGCTCTGTATTGTCGTACAGAGAGCGTTGAGCAGAGGGCTGCTCTGTATTGTCGTACAGAGCGTGGAGCAGAGGGCTGCTCTGTATTGTCATACAGAGAGCGTTGAGCAGAGGGCTGCTCTGTATTGTCGTACAGAGAGCGTGGAGCAGAGGGCTGCTCTGTATTGTCGTACAGAGCGTGGAGCAGAGGGCTGCTCTGTATTGTCATACAGAGAGCGTTGAGCAGAGGGCTGCTCTGTATTGTCGTACAGAGCGTGGAGCAGAGGGCTGCTCTGTATTGTCATACAGAGAGCGTTGAGCAGAGGGCTGCTCTGTATTGTCGTACAGAGAGCGTGGAGCAGAGGGCTGCTCTGTATTGTTGTACAGACAGCGTTGAGCAGAGGGCTGCTCTGTATTGTCGTACAGAGCGTGGAGCAGAGGGCTGCTCTGTATTGTCGTACAGACAGCGTTGAGCAGAGGGCTGCTCTGTATTGTCATACAGAGAGCGTTGAGCAGAGGGCTGCTCTGTATTGTCGTACAGAGCGTGGAGCAGAGGGCTGCTCTGTATTGTCGTACAGAGAGCGTGGAGCAGAGGGCTGCTCTGTATTGTCGTACAGAGAGCGTGGAGCAGAGGGCTGCTCTGTATTGTCGTACAGAGCGTGGAGCAGACGGCTGCTCTGTATTGTCGTACAGACAGTGTTGAGCAGAGGGCTGCTCTGTATTGTCGTACAGACAGCGTGGAGCAGAGGGCTGCTCTGTATTGTCGTACAGACAGTGTGGAGCAGAGGGCTGCTCTGTATTGTCGTACAGAGAGCGTTGAGCAGAGGGCTGCTCTGTATTGTCGTACAGACAGCGTTGAGCAGAGGGCTGCTCTGTATTGTCGTACAGAGAGCGTTGAGCAGAGGGCTGCTCTGTATTGTCGTACAGACAGCGTTGAGCAGAGGGCTGCTCTGTATTGTCGTACAGAGAGCGTGGAGCAGAGGGCTGCTCTGTATTGTCGTACAGACAGCGTGGAGCAGAGGGCTGCTCTGTATTGTCGTACAGAGAGCGTGGAGCAGAGGGCTTGATTAATGATTAACTGTTACATTACCCTAGCTTGTCTCGTTCGCTTTGTTTTGGCTGCATTTTCATCAGGTGAAACTGGAGGAAGCGCGGTGTAACTGCACAACAGACAGACTGATTTGAGAGAATTTAAAAAAATAAAAAAATGCAAGCTGTTACTGATATTAAGACAAATTGTAAAATTGACGAGATGGGCTTTGTATCAGAAAACTGGTGACGGAGTCGGAAATCTGTATTATTTCTGGACTGAACCCCGTGGTATACCTGCGCTATACACATCGTTGTGTAGAGCCATTGCCAAACAAGCAACCCAGGACAAATAAAGAGCTGTTTTTCACTGTGAACTGGGTTGTGTTTGTTATTACTGAGCACTGCATCACCTCTACACCTGTGCACTGCAAACCACTTTGCCTCAAGTCATTATTACATTACCACCAACATTACTGGCAATATGGAGATGAGAAGCATCCCTCTTTTCATATGTTTTTAGGGTTGGTTTTTACAGACCCCAGTTAGTTCTAATCTTGGACTAGGCCTACCCGATGTAACCAAGTCATCAGTGTGTAGTAGTGTTTATGGCTCTGGTCTCTTGACCGGAGGGTTGTGGGTTCAATCCCAGGTGGGGGACACTGCTGCTGTACCCATGAGCAAGGTACTTTACTTAGATTGCTCCAGTAAAAACCCAACTATATAAATGGGTAATTATATGTAAATGAATAATGTGATATCTTGTAGCGTCTGTTAAGAAATAAATAATAATAGGAAAGGTAGCCCAGAATTAGTGCTAATCAGGGCCTGTGAAACCAGCCAGTACAGTACTATGGTAAACTTTTATAAGGGAGTCTACAAGTGTATGGCAGGGGCGGCACCACGCTTGGGCCTGAGGGGCCTGGGCCCACCCAGTTATGGAGCGACTGACAATTAAAAACATTTCATGCCAAACCGTATCAGACTGTAACCCTCTGCGGCGAGTCTAGCTCATCCTTGTGGTTCAAAAAATATATCCGTCCCACCCACCTCAGCACCGTTGTCATGGTTATGAAATAAAAAGAATGGTGCTTGGACGGCTGAGATATGAGATCTTACGTCTTCGATACTATAGTATCGAAATTACAGCGCGTCGGCAGCATACATACAGGAACTTTTCTTTCATTGCAAGGCATGCAAGCAACCAGCTTGTGCAGCTGCTGTTTAGTTATTTTTTACATTTGCAATTAGCTATCTAAGTACCTACACAGGGCAACAGTGTGGAGTAGAGGTTAGGGGCTCTGGACTCCTGACTGGAAGATTGTGGGTTCAATCCCAGGTGAGGGGCACTGCTGTTGTACACTTGAGCAAGTAAAAACCCAACTGTATAAATCAGTAATTGTATGTAGAAAATGTGATATCTTGTAACAATTGTAAGTCGTCCTGGATAAGGGTGTATGCTAAGAAATATAATACAGAATGTTTAGCCAACTTTGCAGTAAACCATAGCTATATTTCTGTCTTACGCGTTAGCAATGTCCCGACAAATTTTGTAAAAAGAAAACGAACCGACGAATCAACAAATGCGCCAGTAATGTAAGTACCTACATTTCATTTTATTTTGATTTTACAATTGTGTATGTAGGCCTACTTATAACCAGTTTACAGCTGGTTACACAATATTTTGTTTTGAAGTGCTTATTTTATTATAGTTTTTCATTTTTTGAAGTCGTGCTATGTTATTTTTGTAAATAATGACTTTGTTTTCACAATTTTGTATGTATGTATGTGTGTGTATATAATTAGCTTGTGACTTTGTAGCTCTATCTCTATCTGCCTGTAATTATATATATATATATATATATATATATATATATATATATATATATATATATATATATATATATATATGTTTATTATGTTTTCTTGAATAATAAAAAAAATATACAATTTATTAATAATTTGAAGGTATCTGTGATTTTAAAACTTCTGAATTATTTCTACGTAGTATTAGAAATGTAAAGAAATACAAAAACTTGGGTTTTGTCATTTAAGGTTTGCTGTTAACTTTTCTCCCGTGGAGAAGATTTATTTTAAAGGCAGCAAAATATGGAAATTGCACGTTCCTTTTCATTAGCGTGTCAACATCATTTTAAAAGGTTTACAAAACTTGAACACGTTGCTGAATGTGCCACTCAAGGTTTTTGTCTGCTTGTTATGTTTTTTCAGCCAACGCAATACCTTTCTTTAGCTGTACCTGAGAAAATGCAGTGAAAACGAAAGCAGACATATTTAGCTGGAAACGAGGTATTCTCAGCACAGCTAAGATTTTAGTTTTGGTTTGAAGGCAGCAGGAGCTTAGCCTGATTTTTAATTTTTGCTTGACAGACGCCCTTATGCAGGGTGACTTACAGAGGAAACAGGTTATTACAATATAGCTAAAATATTACAATACAGCTAAGAAAAAAAGCAATACAGCTTTTTGTTTTGGGATTTTTTTAGTTCATGTTTGCACTTTGTCAAATGAAACGGTTTTTGCAGTTATTGTGCGCAGTGTGTTTGTTTCTGTAGGTTGTATGTATGCTTATGTGTTTTGTATTTGTAGTGTATATGTGCAAATACTGTTATAAACTGCAAAACATGTTCGCCTTGCTTCACTCGGCACCATACATTTTCAGTCTTGGCTACGTTGCTCTGCTCAGACCCCGCGGAGATATTTGATGTATTCAGAGTTTTAATTGATTTAAATCGTGTTTGTAATGTAAACTATTTCCTGTGACGTCAGACCTTGTGGTACCTGCCCGTCCACCCGAAGTTGGGGCCCACCCAAATTTCCATTCCTAGCTACGCCCCTGGTGTATGTGTAACAGGAACGGAAAGGCGTTTGTGTATTTACACCAAAATTCTGATCCCTGGTTAGTTGTATAGCGTTTCGTATATCTATTGTGATGGGAGATTCAACAGCCTGCATTTTTTATTGGCGTTTTGGTTCTTCTTGGCGCCTTATGATCACGTCATCACTCGGCTTCCTTCAGTCTGCTTTTCTTTTGGCTGAGAGGAGGTAAGCACAGCTTCGTGCTGGTAATAAAATACTTAATTAAAATTATTAAGACTGTCTAATTATCAATAGAATATGGCGTGACATATATAGTACTACTTGAAAAACACTACAGCAGTTGTTTTATTCTTCTAAATCTTTGATAAAGTTGTTATTTAATTTATTTTGAACAACGTGGCTTTTGCTTGCCAGATAATGATACAGCCTTCCACGTGTGATACACATTGTTCACTGTATTCCTTTTTCTAATAGGGAATAGAGGACCAGAAACACGTGGAAGCTGATGTTTTTCTGTTCTGTTTTAATTATATTTTGCAGGTATGTTGAACTCCGTTGTTATGAATAGAAGCGAAAGCTAGTTTAAACTGCTAGTTATTGTATTTTAATTTTATTATCGCAGTAATACTCGTTAGAATGGCTGATTCATGAGCCATATTACGCGTATGTTTTGTTCCACATTGTTATGGTAACTATTTTGTGTATTTTTGATTACTGACGATCTGAAAAATGTAGAAGAAACGGTAGATCGTATCTTGAAATATATACAGTATAGGTTTAAGCTGTAACATAGGAAAAAAACGTGTTTTGTGTAAAGCTTCAGTCTGCTTTTCTTTTGGCTGAGAGGAGTTCTGAACAAGATTAAAGAACTTATTATCAGCATTGCACTGCCTTAGTGTCCTTCACTGAACAACACACCATAGCTGGCCTGACAGGCAGGGAAATCTTTTGCACACAACAACACAACGCAGAGAAATACACGAGTGGTAGCCAGCGCAGGACAGAATTGTGAAATGAGGAGCGCCCCGGCTACATTGGTGCCGTGACTCGGATTCATCAGCAGTGGATCGACACCAGTTCGGTCGCCGAAGGTTGCTGCATCCTACTTCTGGTCAGAGTTAGAGATGGTCAGGTATTCCATGTGAAAATTTGAAGTTGTGTCAGTGAGGGACATTATTTTATTAAAGTGTATTAAGTCTAAATATTTGTTTTATTATTGTAAATTGTGTTATTTTTTTTCTATTATTATTATTTATTATTATTATTATTATTATTTATATTATTATTTTTGCAATTGTTCGATTGTAACAGATCTGTTTGAAATGGCCCATATTATAGACAGAGAGAAGAATGCTCAATTAAATGACGAAGAATCTGAATGTCATTTTGGTTTTGGGAGGGGGAGGTTTTTCAGGGATTTTGATCAAACTCCACAAAAAGGTGTAGGTAGGTTAGGTACACCTCCATTTTGTTCCACCCGTATGCAAGATGATCCCCCAACAGCGAGTCAAAATACTACTTGCCCAGATTTAGGTGACCTTATCACGCAATTAGCTCAGCAAATTAGCCATTCCATCACTGCCCAGTTACAAAACGATATGAGAACCAGAGATGATGGTAGCACAGTTTCACAAGGCACAGGGAAAAATCAACAACCTGCTGAGTTAAATCTAGCTGGTGTTAAGTTGGTAATGCAGTCTGATGTCAAGGAACCCCCATTCTTTAGGGGGGATGGTTCTGATAAGTACTCTGTTCACGAATGGCAGGAGCTCATGGATCTGTACCTGAGGAAAAGGAGGTTTCCTGTACAGGAACAGTCACAAGAAGTACTAGCTAGGCTGATGGGAAAAGCTAGAGACATTGTAAAGATTAAATTGCGCAGCAATCCTTCTTTGAACCCCACCCAGAACCCCAAATTGCTCTTTGACATCTTAAAGCAACATTTTAGTGAACTGACTTACTCATGCATGCCCTTAGCAGACTTTTATAACACTTTGCCAACATCAGAAGAGAGTGTGATGGATTACTGGATTCGTCTGAACAAGGCAGTAGACGTTGCAGAAGAGTGCCTGCGGAGGCAGGGCCGCAACATTGAAGATCCCAGTCGTGAGGTTGCGATGATGTTTGTCAAGCACTGTCCAGATCCATCTCTTGCAGGGGTGTTCAAATTCAAATCAGCTGAGAAGTGGACTGCTGGTGAGGTTCAAGAGCGGCTGGACGAGAATCAGAGGGAAAAGAGGGCACAACCCACAGCCAAACCTCCAAAACCTGTAGCCGTAAAACACGCTGCTGTTCATGCGCAAACAGCCACATATAAAGATTTGGAAGCAGCTGGCTTTTCTACAGCAACTTCTCAATCTGTACAGGTGCCTGCTACTCCTTCTCAGACAGATGGTAACTGTATGCAGACTTTAATAAGTTTGCTAGATCGTGTACTTGAGCAAAAGACACAAGCGGCAGTGATTCCACAGCGCCAGTATAACCGTACACACTCTTTCCCTATGAAAACTTGTAAAGTCTGTGGAGCCTCGGATCATTCTACACTGTCTCATTGTAGGCAGGAGGACCTATGCTTAAAGTGTTTCATGCCAGGCCACTGGAAGAGAGACTGTCTTGGACGGAAACCTAGGTACCACGAGAGGCAGGCCGACGGTGCTCACCAGAGTGGGCAGCCGTTAAACTAGGAAACCCACATTTGGAGAGGGGACATGTGGGTGAAGAGCAACAAACCCTCATCAATGAAGAACAAGATTTAGAGCTCTTGTATGCAAATTCATGCATAGTAGCGCCGGAGGGGTGCCAAGTTATAGTTCAGAGCTCGCAGAAAGTGCAGCCATTTAGTGATTTATTTTATGCACCAGTCATTGTCAATGGTCAAATTGAACTTAAGGGCATGCTTGACTCAGGTTCTATGGCTTGCACCCTCAGTGAAGCATCAGAACAGAAACTGCTGGTAGCGGGTATTCTCCCAAAGAAGAAACAATCAACAGAACAGATAGTTTTAATTGGTTGTGGTGGGAAACAGGCACATCCTAAAGGCATGTATGAATTGCAGCTGCAACTGTATGGTGTTAACTGTGTTGTTCCTACCCTAGTAGTGCCAGGCCAGCGAGACGAGCTCATCTTGGGTTCGAACGTCATCAAATACATAATGCATCGAATGAAGAGAAGTGATGACTACTGGAGGCTAATATCCAGTGAAGGTTTGCAGTCCCCTGATCTCGAACAGTTTCTCGACGTGATGGCCAGTCTGACCCGGTGGAGAGGTAGTGAGATGCCAAGTAAAATTGGGACGGTTAAACTAACTCAAGCTGTTACTCTCCTTCCCAAACACGAACATTTAGTTTGGGGGAAATTGCCCAACAGTGTTTCCACTTCCCCGGGGAGTACAGTAGTAGTAGAACCCACTACATCCAAGTCCGTGCCACGTAACATCCTCGTAGGGAGAGTGATCACACCTATGTGGGGGGATCGGTGGATTCCCGTGAAGGTCACCAATCCCTTAGATAAGCCCATCATCATGAAAAGAAACTGCAAACTGGCAGACGTCTCACCCTGTCTCGCTGCAGAGGACTTGAATGTCTTCCAAGGCATGTGTCGGGGAGATGAAGACACCTCTGTGAGACATTCTCCAGGCAGTAGCGCCACTGATGCTGATCTCAAGCAAAGACTTTTAAGATTAGGCTTGGGCGATATTGACATTGATGCTTGTAAAGTCACTAGCTCATCCAAGGAGAAGTTAGTACAGTTATTAGCAGAATACCAGGACATTTTTTCTAAACATCCTTTGGATTGTGGAGAAGCTAAGGGGTTTGTGCACCGCATCCGTCTTACTGATGACCGTCCATTCCGTCTCCCCTACAGAAGGGTTCCCCCAGCACACTACCAGAAGCTAAGACAAGTCCTCACAGAGATGGAAGAGAAGGGAATAATTAGAAAGTCTGTCAGTGAGTTTGCTTCGCCCCTGGTTATGGTGTGGAAGAAAGATGGAGGCCTTCGCATCTGTACAGATTTCAGGTGGTTGAATGCACGGACGTTAAAGGACGCCCACCCACTCCCACATCAGTCTGATTGTTTGGCAGCCTTAGGAGGCAACACTTTCTTTAGCACGATGGATCTCACATCAGGATTTTACAACATCCCCATGTGTGAGGAGGATAAAAAATACACCGCCTTCACCACTCCATTGGGCTTGCACGAGTATAACAGAATGCCCCAAGGCTTGTGTAACAGCCCAGCTTCATTCATGCGAATGATGCTAAGTATTTTTGGAGACCTGAACTTCACCAGCCTTCTGTGCTACTTAGATGACCTACTTGTATTCGGCCCCACAGAAGAGGAGTCATTGAGTAGGTTGAGAGTGGTCTTTCAGAGATTAAGGGAGAATAACCTCAAACTCGCTCCAAAGAAGTGCCACTTGATGCGTGACACAGTGAAGTTTTTGGGTCACATCATTGACTGTAGTGGAGTGTCAGTGGATCCGGCGAAGGTGGAAGTAATTTCTAGCATGACGAAGCAGGATTTGATGGAGGAAGATGGCTGTACTCCTTCTGTACGAAGAGTAAAGTCTTTTCTTGGTATGGTATTTTATTACCAGCATTTTATCCCGGATTGCTCCTCAATTGCCAAGCCTCTGTTTGCCCTCACTGCAGGACAAAAGAGGAGTAGAAAAACTGCTGGTAACAAGAGGGGTCCAGGTGCATTTAGAAAACTCACAGCTTCCGACTGGATGCCAGATTGTGATAGTGCCTTTCTCTGTCTCAAAGAAAAGCTGTTAAATTGTGTGGTTCTGGCCCACCCAGATTTTGCGAAACCATTCATTCTTTCAGTAGATGCTTCCTTGGATGGACTTGGTGCTGTACTCTCCCAAATAGCAACTGGGGAAGACAGAGCACGACCTATAGCATTCGCAAGCAAGACACTGAGTGGAGCACAGCGAAGGTATCCTGCCCACAGGCTAGAGTTTTTGGCTTTAAAATGGAGTGTGTGTGAAAAGTTTAGCCACTGGTTGAATGGTCATAACTTTACTGTGTGGACGGACAACAACCCACTCACATATATCATGACAAAGCCAAGGCTCGATGCATGTGAGCAGCGCTGGGTGGCCAAGCTTGCTCCTTATAACTTTGATCTGAAACACATCCCAGGAAGAAAGAACACTGTAGCTGATGCACTAAGCAGAGTTCCATTTACCAGACCAGTCAGTCAAAGACTACTCCAAGAACCGTATCGCAGTTTAATAGACGAAGCTGAAGGGGTGGAGGGAGAAGCTGTGCAAGATGCATTCCGATGGAAGTGTCAGTCTTATCAGGTGAGCATGCAGGCCCCTATCCAGAAAGAGGTCTCTCCAGTTCACTTCTCATGCTCATACAGCCAAACTGCAGTCAAAGCTATCTGCGAAGCCCATACTGAATGGGAGAAAGCTACACAATTCAGGGCAATAGATTTGGCCCAGCACGTTCAACAGCTGTTACCCTCAGGACAGGATGTCTTACCTGTCCTTTCACTGCAAGAACTTCAGAGCTGCCAGCAACTAGACCCTGTCATTTCAAAGGTGATGCCATTTGTGAATCGGCAGAGAAGACCCTCCAGACGAGAAAGGCATGGTGAAGACCCGAAGGTCTTGATGCTGTTTAAACAGTGGGACAAACTAAAAGTCCAAGATGGAGTTCTGTACAGAGTGACGAAGGATCCCTTGAGTAGGCGGAAGAAGTTCCAATACGTACTACCTGTGAGTTTGAGGGAGAAGGCAATGTCTGGGATTCATGATTTGGCAGGACACCAAGGACAGGCCAGGACCCTACACCTTGCAAGACAGAGGTTCTTCTGGCCAGGCATGGAGAGTGATGTAAAGAACTATGTTAGATGTTGTCAAAGATGTGTTCTGGGAAAAACACCGGAACCTGCAGCACGAGCTCCACTAGAGAGCATCAAGACCTCTGTTCCCATGGAGTTAGTGTGCATCGACTTTTGGTCGGCTGAGGACGGAAAGCAGCGATCTGTGGATGTTCTGATTGTGACTGATCATTTTACAAAGTTAGCCCACGCATTCCCTTGCAGAAATCAAACTGCAAAGCAAGTTGCTAGAAAGTTGTGGGATAATGTGTTCTGTGTGTATGGGTTCCCTCAGAGAATACACTCTGATCAGGGAGCAAACTTTGAAAGTGAGCTGATAGCAGAGCTGCTCAGACTGTCAGGGGTTGCCAAGTCACATACTACTGCCTACCATCCAATGGGGAATGGAGGAACGGAGAGGTTCAACCGGACCTTGGGAAATATGCTCCGAACACTGCCATTGAGAGCCAAACACCAGTGGCCACAACAGATACAAACTCTGACATTCGCTTACAACTCAACTGTACATGAGACGACAGGTTATGCTCCATTTTATCTCATGTTTGGTCGCGTTCCAAGACTGCCAGTTGATGTTATGTTCAGACAAGTCCTGAATGACCCAATTGTAACTGATTACAGTAGTTATGTGGAGTCACTGATCACAGACCTCCAAAATGCAGTGAGCATTGCTCAGCAGCATGCCTCCAAAGAACAACAGCGACAGGCGCGAGAGTATAATAAGAGAACCAGAGGAACCTTTCTCAGTAAGGGGGATAGGGTACTTCTAGCAAACAAGGGAGAAAGAGGTAGAAGGAAGCTAGCAGACAAGTGGGAACCTGTACTGTATACTGTGACTGATAGAAATCTGCAGACTCATATTTACAAAATTACAGATGACTCTGGGAACACTAAGGTAGTGCACAGAAATCTGCTCCTAGAGGTCAACTTTCTGCCACTTGAATTACCCAGAGAAGATCCATCTTCTGGAACAAACACTGAAAGAGGCATCGATTCAGTATGTGAACCTCAGTCTGTGGATCTCATCAGCACCCTGGAAAGCGAAGCTCCAGAACATCGCACAAGCTCTTGGATACTACATGGATCAGGAGGTGCAAAGGACCAAAGATCCCAGGAATTGGAAAGTGACTTAACCTCTTCATCTGCTCAAAGTACTGCTGGTTCAAGTGTGCTAGATAGACCCGACAGTCCCCGACAGTTTATCCTTGACACAGGAACCTCAATTGCCCATGACAGTTTATCAGTTGTCTCTGAAACAGTTCCCTCAGATGAACCTGCCAGTTCCAGAACAAATGTACCTAGACAGGAACCAGAAATGGTCACTGGTCCAGTTAGAACACGAGCAGGTAGAGTAGTGAAATCTGTGAACCGCCTTATTGAGAACATGGTTCAAAGGCCCCTTACGAAGGGTATTGCCAGTTCAGTCAGCAAATCATCACAGTCATTACTCAGGTTATTTGAAGGGTAAATGAAAAGGTTAATGGCTATTTCAGGTCCTGCGCCGTGAAAAATTCAGTTGGGTTTTGTTAAACCATTTCTTTTTCTAAATTTCCTTTTTTTACTGTGAGTTTTGGGGACAAAGCAAGGGGAGGCCAAGTGTTATGTGGTGTATCTGGCACCACATTATTCTAGAAGGACTTGAGGCCTGATCAACCTCCAGCTCCTTTGAACCTGTTAAGCAGGTAGCTTTAAGCTGAAGTAAAGACAAGGTCTTTTTGTAAACTTGTGCCTAGTCTGTGTCCAGGGTAAATACTTGTACTTTTGTTTTTCATTGTTGAGCTCAGGAACAGGATTTTGGTGTAATTCAGGAGGGGTGAATGTAACAGGAACGGAAAGGCGTTTGTGTATTTACACCAAAATTCTGATCCCTGGTTAGTTGTATAGCGTTTCGTATATCTATTGTGATGGGAGATTCAACAGCCTGCATTTTTTATTGGCGTTTTGGTTCTTCTTGGCGCCTTATGATCACGTCATCACTCGGCTTCCTTCAGTCTGCTTTTCTTTTGGCTGAGAGGAGGTAAGCACAGCTTCGTGCTGGTAATAAAATACTTAATTAAAATTATTAAGACTGTCTAATTATCAATAGAATATGGCGTGACATATATAGTACTACTTGAAAAACACTACAGCAGTTGTTTTATTCTTCTAAATCTTTGATAAAGTTGTTATTTAATTTATTTTGAACAACGTGGCTTTTGCTTGCCAGATAATGATACAGCCTTCCACGTGTGATACACATTGTTCACTGTATTCCTTTTTCTAATAGGGAATAGAGGACCAGAAACACGTGGAAGCTGATGTTTTTCTGTTCTGTTTTAATTATATTTTGCAGGTATGTTGAACTCCGTTGTTATGAATAGAAGCGAAAGCTAGTTTAAACTGCTAGTTATTGTATTTTAATTTTATTATCGCAGTAATACTCGTTAGAATGGCTGATTCATGAGCCATATTACGCGTATGTTTTGTTCCACATTGTTATGGTAACTATTTTGTGTATTTTTGATTACTGACGATCTGAAAAATGTAGAAGAAACGGTAGATCGTATCTTGAAATATATACAGTATAGGTTTAAGCTGTAACATAGGAAAAAAACGTGTTTTGTGTAAAGCTTCAGTCTGCTTTTCTTTTGGCTGAGAGGAGTTCTGAACAAGATTAAAGAACTTATTATCAGCATTGCACTGCCTTAGTGTCCTTCACTGAACAACACACCATAGCTGGCCTGACAGGCAGGGAAATCTTTTGCACACAACAACACAACGCAGAGAAATACACGAGTGGTAGCCAGCGCAGGACAGAATTGTGAAATGAGGAGCGCCCCGGCTACATATGGAGCATAATTCGTGCCTAAATAAATAATCAAACAAACACAAATCGAAATACATGATATTTATTTGTTTATTTCTGTTTTTGCATTTTGGCACTTTTCACTCTAGCACGTCTCATTGCGCGTCAATCAAACTGGAAGGGCGGGACACTGCCGCTTTTGAGTTCGATTACCAACTGGACAGAATCGAGAACTGACGTCTGAAGAAACCATTAACATCCTCAAAAACAGGTTGCTTAACAGCTGAACATTTAACTAATTTTAAATAAAAATAAATAAATAACAGTTGGACTGTAAACTGCATAGTGAAGCAACGAACTTACTGAAACGGGAACCATGTATAGCACTAGTCCCGCCCCTGCGTCCGTCACACATCTCATTTGAGCTAAATGAGAATTTATTTTGCATATTAAAATAACCGGGGGGGTCGTTTATAAATTGCAAGATCGTAAGTTCAAATATGATGAACAAAAAATAAATACATAAAGAATGATGTATGTAACATTCTTAACACCCTACACAAACCTAATGGTGAAACAAGCCAAAAATCGCGTTTGTATTTAATCCAATAAAATCGGAAAATGACTTTGTGTGTTTTTTTTGTTTTGTTTATTATTTCTCTGCCCACAGAGCTAAAACAAAAAAACGTGTTGTTTTCCTGTTTTCCAATTTCCTTTTATAAAAGGAATAACGATATATACACAACCCCAAGGCAAAGTTACTAGATCATCGATTCACTTACGGGATTGTCTCGCCCTTCCAGGGTGATTGACGCTCAATGAGAAATACTAGTGAAAAAATCGTGCCAAAAATGAAAACGAAATAAATAAATAAATAAATAAATAAATAAATGTAATGTATTTCGGTTTGTATTTATTCCTTTCGTCGTTTATTTATTTAATTATTTAATTTTGGTACGAATTATCCTCCATACAAGTGTGTTAGTCTTTATTGAATTTATTATAAATAATATTTCAACTGTGTGCTGTCGGGTTTTTTTTTTCAATTGTAAAAAATATATATCATTTCAAGTACACCCTTACATTATATAACTGTAATATCGCCCACTCTTATAGCATATATTCATAACACAACTCCTTAACAGAATTAGTCAAGTAGATATTCGAGGTATGACACAGGCCCGGTTTTTGGGATGGAACCGCATAACAGTCTCGCGTTTTGATTGGTCCATGTCTGTCACATGAATATGTCGTCACACGAGTGGAAGGGCTTGCAGGCATTTTTAACATTGTGATCAGAGAGAGAGAGAGTGATCTGCTTTCGACCACCTTGTGGCCCCGCACAAGGAGTCACCATTTTCATGGTTCAGATGCCATGACGGCTTGGCAAAGTGAATTTTTTCGTCATGACGTGAGTTTTTGGGTGAACCACCACACTGTTTTAGGGGGTGGTTTTGGGTGCGCCCCTGAGTCTATATCACTTTGAATGGTGGTTCTACATGCTCAGGTTTGAGAGATATGCCTGAAATGTGTTTTTCAACCCTGCCATAGACATGAATGAGGCTGAGCACCCTGAACGCCCTGAAAATGTTTTTTGCAAAGAATTGCTGTGAAACTGGGCATATTACATTCAGGCTGGTCTAGAACCCTTCGAACGGTGGTTGTAGGTGCTCTGGTTCGAGAGATATGACTGAAAATGTGTTTTTTAACACTGCCATAGACATGAATGGGGCTGAATACCCGAAAATATATTTTGCAAAGAATTGCTATGGTGTGCATGTAGGGGTTGCATGGTAGTGTGTGCATGTAGGGGTTGCATGGTAGTGTGTGCATGTAGGGTTTGCATGGTGGTGTGTGCGTGCAGGGGTTGCATGGTGGTGTGCATGCAGGGGTTGCATATTGGTGTGTGCATGTAGGGGTTGCATGGTGGTGTGTGCGTGCAGGGGTTGCATGGTGGTGTGTGCCTGGGGTTACATGGTGGTACACGTGTGTGGAGGGGAATTGGAGTGCAGGTTTTGCGCAAAAGAGGGGCGGGGAAAAGACTGGGAAGGGTAGGGTAAAAGAAAAATTACTACAATCATTTATTTTCACTGTCGACTCCCAGTCTCCTTACCCTCATTTTATGATTTGATTTTGTGATTATTTAATTATTGTCAAATAAACGGCCTTCATCTACTCACAGATGCAGTCTCATTTCTGTCCAAAAAGAACCTGAAACACTACAATATATTGATGGACGTTATATAAGATGTCCTTTTTTCGGAATACCATGTTCCTTCCCCAAAATGTGTTTTATTATTAGTCTTTAATAAAGGAAAACGACTGCTTTAATTCGTTTTCATGTATCTATTTCAGTGCAATGTAGTTTCTTCATGTAGTAAGAAATACGTTTTTTTTAACATTTACATTTTATTTGTTTTTTCATAAAAAAAAGATTTCTGGGAAGAGTAAAAAAATACATTAACTTTGATTCATGTACTAAGGGTTACTCTCAAATGAATTCACGATCCAGTTTATGGTAAACTGCATGGATGACTTAGAAACTTGGCTGTCAGCTGAGTCCCCAAAATTGGGCTGAATTCGAAAATGCAAAGCGGCCCAGAATTTGGGACATTATCTAAAAACCAAGCGGCCCAGAATTTGGGACATTATCTAAAAACCAAGCGGCCCAGAATTTGGAACGTAAATGAAAACAGGTGCAGTCTATATGTAAAACTGTGATTACATTAGAGATAAACTAATGTATCCTCTAACAAAACTGCAATAGTGTATACATTTTATATTAAAATATATCGCAAAAACGATTACAGATATATGCTACTTGAAAGAAAAAAGTTCACCACCACAGAAAGCCAATTCTTAAATTCGTGCATAACATGATAATTCATATAAAGTAATCACCCATAGTTTGTTATATCAGTACAGCGTAATACCACATTATATTTTAATGGAAAGGTTGTGGAAAGCAGATCACTCTCTCTCTCACTCGCTCTGATCACAATGTTAAAAATGCCTGCAAGCTTTTCCACTCGACATATTCATGTGACAGACATGGACCAATCAAAACGCGAGACTGTTATGCGGTTCCATCCCAAAAACCGGGCCTGCCTATAGTTTCACACAGATTAAACCCTCTCTTTTTTTCTACAGGAAGGTCCAAATAAGGTATGTTGGGTTGTGCAGGTGAGACGATGAGGTAATCACTAATTTAACCACCGAAGTTTCATCTTCGAATCTGACGTCACTAAACAGCTATATAAACCAGATGCAGGGGCCAGTAGAACTATAAATTAAAAGGAGACGGTCTTAATAGGAACGCTATTCCTGAAACCAGCCATCTTGATTGAGCTATCGACAGTCTTGGGATAACTATTTTTTTCTAAATTGGTTTCTAGTGTAATCTGAGAAGATCCCACCCCCCGCCTTTTGTTCTGGTTACTGCTTTATATTAACGAAACCGGTTTCACGAGCCTTACCTGGGAGGGGTCAGACATCAGCTCGGAAAGAGAGGCTTGTTGCCCACAGGTTCATAATCAGATAACTTTTCGTCTTTAAAGAGTACGGTCGACAGCTTTATCACCAGAAACATGATGTCTTTTGTGGTCGTCCTCGTCCTGGTTTCGGTTGCCGCAACAACAGCGCAAAGTGAGTATTTTCATTTTTGGTGATTTAATTCAGAAGGTGTGTTGCTATTTTTTTTTTATTTATTTATGTATTTGGTGCACATTTGTTTTAATTTAGAAGTCAACAGCTTTCTAGGCCAACCTGTTTATCTTATTTATTCAAGGTTACCTACCTTTGTATGACATAAACAACTAAGTGTTTGCGTTGTTTTATGTATAGTGAAAATGATTTTTTTAAAAGTAAACTCCATATTTTAGATGTATAATTTTTCTTCATTAAGGATTAGAAAGTAGTCTGTTTTAAAATTGTTACTTGCTAAATACAGGTAAACTGTAGTATTTAAAGTTTCATCAACTATTTACAGTTGGTGTTTAGGTGCGATGCGCTAAATGCGTAATTTTTAAATGGCGTAGACTTTGAGGTTTTAAACAAACCCCGGATTTGTATATTATTGAGCTGGGGGAGGGGTTGTTTGTGCAGTGTTCCTCTTTACCTGGCGGGAAGGTAGCCGGATGTTCCTCGGGTCGTTGCGTTAGTACAGCGAGCCAACGCCCTTCCACCCTGATATACCTGTCCGCACTGGCAACGTTTGTCTGTGTAGTTTCTCGGACTAAATCTATGGGATGCGTGTTGAATGTATCCGAATGCATTTGCTGTACAGTCTTAACATTTCTCTTTGTTATAAGATCGTCTGTTTTGAAATGCGGTAACATGGCAACACTAATAAAATCAATGTTATGAGTTGCGTTTAAGAACGCACTAGCCTAGTTTTTAAACGGGTGTCTAGCCTTGCAGTTAAACTGAGGGTATTTGTGGTATACCATACTGTGTTGTAAAACACCTTGCCACAGTATTTATTAGAGGCGGGTAAGACCTGTATTCCAAGCATGTCAAGACAATGTTTAACTGCAGATTGCGCAATTTGTACCCGATTGTGATGACTGTCAACCTGTTTAAAGACGTATGTTTTCCTTATTCAAGATTGCGTGTGCAATACAATGAAGTGGGCAACCTGTGACGGCAGCCCGTGTGAGTGTAAAATCACGCTAACTGACCAAGTTAAACAGACGCTGGATTGCACAAAATGTAAGTATCACAACACATGGTATTTCAAATGTACACTGTGGGGGGGGGGGGGGGCGGCAGCAACAGCGGCAGCAACAACAGTAAAACCACTAGTAGTCTGCCACAATGATTGTATTGCATCTAGACAAGGGTGTGGTTGTTATGGATGCATGATTTGACATGTTTTTATTTGTGGTCTTAACATGGACCCATTAAATGTGTCTGGATTCCTCAGTAGCTATTTCTAAAGTGTTATCATGCACCCTAGGCCCGAAGTCTCACTTAGGGCTTGTGTTTGGTTTCGGTCTTGAGGCTTATTTGTTGGTTGTCTTGGTTCAATGACCTTTGCTGCTGCTTGAAAGGACCCAAGTGACTTGAGTAACACAGTCCTTGCGTCTCTCCTTTTAATGAGCACAGTAAAGCATGTAGTTACACTAATTTGCATTTTCAGTTTTACTTGACTTTCAGTGGCAGAAGAGGTGTGCACTTGCTGTGTACTTTTTCTGTACAAGTGTCTCAAATGTAGATGAGTGTGGGTCTTTGGCATAGCCTCTTATTTCTCTTGCCTCCCCCACACAGTGATTCCAAAATGCTTTCTGATGAAAGCTGAAATGTACAGAGCGAAGAAAGGATTGTCCACTCGTTCAGCGGGGAAACCGACTGACCATGCCTTTGTGGACAACGATGGCATCTACGATCCTGACTGCGAGGCCAGTGGTGTCTTCAAAGCCAAGCAGTGCAACAACTCTGATACCTGTTGGTGCGTCAACAGTGCTGGTGTAAGGAGAACCGATAAAGGGGGCCAGGACCTGAAATGTGAGAAACTAGTTGAAACTGTGTAAGTACTCTACTGCTGTATTTACATCCCATATTTTTTTTTTTTTTTTGCAAAGCGATTTCAAAACTAATGAATTGCCTCCTTCCCCCCCCCCCCCCCCCCCCCCCCACAGGTGGGTGCAAACCCAGCTGAAGCACACAGAAGGTGTGAATCTTAATGATGAAGCAAAACTGAAAAGGTACAGTGGCCTATATTTTGAGTTATTTATGAACCTTCCTTTTGGCCCAGATTTTAAACAACTAAATTAAGGGGAATAAGGTGGACTCCCCCCATAGCTATTTAAAGTTTTTCTGAACAGTGGAGATTGGGTCCACTGCCCTTTTTTTTGGGGGGGGGGGGGGGATCAATTTCATTGACGGTACCTCCTTATCGTCTCCTTGCCAGACCTGATGAAGTGAGTGCATGTATTGGTTATTGCCATTTCTCCCTCTTTGCATTTTATTTTAGAGTTTGGGAACTTCAGCTAACAAGTTTTGTTTTGCTCTCCACAGTGCCATAGTGAGGGCCATTGCAGAACGCTATAGTGTTGATGATAAGCTTGTGACTGAAGTGAAGGTAAGGAATTGAAAAAGAACACACCCAATTTAAGAATGCTACAAGTGAATAAGTATTACATATTTGTTTCTCTCCTTGTAGTATGATAAGGATAGCCGCACTATTTTGGTCGATCTGAAAAAAGGTGCAAGTAATGTGGATATTGCAACAGTGGGCTACTACATGGAGAAAGATGTAAGTATACTTGTCGAGGTCTTGCACTTCCGTGTTCACTAGAACTTTTGGGCGGGGTTCATATCCTCGTTGCACAGATTTTACGTTTTTTTTTTTTTTTTTTTTTTTTTTTTTTTTTCTCTTGGGTAGTCAAGACTAACTTGTTACCTCCTTTTTTTTTTTTTTTTTTCTTTCAGATCAAGATTCTGCCATTGTTTTACAATGACAGTAAGAAATTTTCTCCCAGTGTTGACTCGAATAATGTGACTTTTGAGAACATCCTGGTGTATTATGTTGATGCTGAGCCCCCTACGTTCACCATGAAAAGATTGACTGCCGGCGTTGTTGCCGTCATCGTTGTAGTAGTCCTGGCCATTGTTGCTGGTCTGGTTGTGCTGGTTAGTATTCACTTTAGATTAAGCAGTGAGGGTGGAGCAAAAAATGTGCATGCCAAACCCTTGTAATTAAGCTTGCTTTGGTTGCTTTGCATAACTAGTCTGAGAATTCCTGTGTTATATAAATTGCAGTCTTAATGTTTTGTAAGTGATTCGTCTGTCTTGGCTTCCCATTTTTTAGATATGGGAGTGATTCACAAGGCTTCTAACCATCTATCATTCTTTTCATAGTTCATTTCCAGGAAGAGGGAGAAGTCTGCAATGTACCAGAAAGCAGAGGTGGGTTTCAGAAACTGAACTTGTATGTAGCTGTTTTTGTATAGTGCATTTAATGAGGGCTGCCACAAAGTGCTTTACGTGAGGGGAGGGGGGGAAACCATGGTAGTAATTAACAGGAGTACCCATAAGTTACTTTTAAGTCAAATATGCTAAAGTAAAATGCCATAAGTGTCGCTTTAGATAACTCTAAGCCATGACTAATCTTGTAATGTGTTAATAGCAAATTTACGTTTTTTTAGAATCATTTCTTTAACTGATTTTGAAATGTCTGGGTTTCAACCCCCCTTCAGTTTTTTTTGTTCATGTGCTGAACCTAACTGCTCAAACTCCTTGCACCCTGGTTGAGCCAATATATCCTGACTTGATACTGAAACTTTTCTTTTGCTTAAACAGCAGACCAGGGAGCTGGATGAGATGCAGAAGGAGCAGCTGACTTCTTCATAATGCAAAAACTAGAATTGAGAGCTGGAGGTATTTGTTTTGACGGCAGGAAACTAAAAAGCCGGAAACTAAAGCCGGTTTGATTGGAATAAAGGACTTTGTACTAAAACCTGTCCCCCAGCCTTGTGTGCAGAGGAGCTCACTGAAGGTCTTGCATTAATCACCCTTGTGAAATTTGTGGCATTTGCTTAAATGCCATGCCTCACTTTGTACTGTATAGCATTTGACCTGTATTGTTAAACACCAATTGTTACAAACCACAAATTTTATATGCATAAGACATGCTTGCATTGCACGGTTTATGGATGTCAGACCTCAAGTGAAGACATTAGGTAGATGGGTTTCAAATGGGTAAATGCGATAAAGCTTTGTAATATAAATGCTTTTTGTAATTGCTATAAACTAATAGGTCAGGTTTATAAGTGGATTTATTTTTTGGAAAAATTGTGTTTTGCTTTTTATACAAGATGTGTTTTAACTGTACTATTGGGTGGGGAAGAGGGTATTCTATGGAGTGATTTAAGAATTTTTTTTAAACAATAAATTTGTATTACTGTTGTCCTGTCTTGTTTTTCTTTTCCCCATCCCTGAATTGCTAGTACTTTGAACATTGTCATGTTGGAGTGCAGTAAATTAAATGCCTTTGTCTGGCAGCATGCTTTGACAGCCACCATTAATACTGTGCTGGCAGATATTTACATAACTTGTATATTTACCTGTTCGTTTCCCTTTTATAGCAAAACCAACTTAAACTTCTATTTGTTTTCCACAAATAGAAGTGGAGCATTAATAGTATTGAAAGGCTGTAGCAAAACCTGAAATGTATTAATTTTGATAAACATTTATTTTAGTATTGTTTTGATGTGATTTAGGGTTTTTATAGTTATGGGTACATTGCTAAAATGCTTATGTTCAGCAATTTAAATGCAAAATTTAAAACTTGTGTGAACCTGCTCCCTGTAGAACCGGTGTCTTTAGAAGCAGTAGCTTCAGATTACTGTCAGGCTGGGAAGGGACACGGCTCATGTGAATAGGGAAAATTACAACACGACAGGAACAGGTTTTGTTCAAGAAAATAACAAGCGGTGCCACCCCAGTCTCAGTCTCCTACCTGAGAACCATTTAATTTACCTTGGATAAATCAAAGTTTTTCACAGTTCTATTGTATTTGATTATGCTATTCTGGATGCTGTAGATTTGTTCTCAATCTCCCATGACTAGTGTTTTGTTTTAATGAGTGAATACAGAACACTTTAATTGTGTGCAAAAAATATATATGCATCTAATTAAGTTTTAGATATTTCCTAAATCTATGGATGTAATTTCAATGATGGTTACATGGCTTATGCAAGTTTCTGTTGAATGTGTCACATGTTGAGTTTCAAAAGCCTTTTTCCCCACTGTAAAGAGCACATGGAGTCAGTTGCACTAGCAGCTGCTCAAATGAGTGATGCATTTGTTTACATGGGGAGTAATGCAGCATGGTCTTAATCTGAAACAGACATGACTGAAAATCACTTTACTGGGAGGTATCCTTGCACCTACATCCTGAAACCCTTTCACAGTCCCAGCGACCCACCTCAGGATCTGCGTTGACACATTTTGACCCGGGTCGAGTGAGATAAAATGCTTGACGGCTGTTCGTGAGCCAACACAATAACAAACAGCCACGCCTGGGTTTCACTTCCATAAGGAACATTTCTGTTTAGCCATATTTTAGTTAATTGAGACATAGCATGAGCCAGAGTTGCAGCAGGGATCTAGAAACATTTGCTCTAGTCAACATTTGGGCCGACACTTCAATCCAGAGAAGCTTGGATGGAAGCATCTGTAACAAGCTGCTTCCGGGGTATTGATACATGTATTGTTTACTTGCGTCTGTCACCCAGGTCAACCCTGCTTTATCAAAAGCAGTGTGAAATCATGTACCCGACCCGCATGACACCGGGTCCTGACCCGGATAGGTTTCTTTGACCTGGGTACAGCGTGCCAGTGTGAAAGGGGCTCTATATGTTCCCTACAAGCACTTGCTTGCCACAGTCCTATTCCAGTGTGTTTTCCTGTGTTTCAGCATGTATTTTTACAGTTTTCCCATGCCAAGTACAAGGTTTTCCTGGAAGAAAACTTGCTTCCTTCTGCTCTGACAATGTTCCCCAACTCTGAGGATTGGTTTTTCCAGCAGGACAATGCTCCATGCCACACAGCCAGGTCAATCAAGGTGTGGATGGAGGACCACCAGATCAAGACCCTGTCATGGCCAGCCCAATCTCCAGACCTGAACCCCATTGAAAACCTCTGGAATGTGATCAAGAGGAAGATGGATGGTCACAAGCCATCAAACAAAGCCGAGCTGCTTGAATTTTTACGCCAGGAGTGGCATAAAGTCACCCAACATCAATGTGAAAGACTGGTGGAGAGCATGCTAAGACGCATGAAAGCTGTGCTTGAAAATCAGGGTTATTCCACCAAATATTGATTTCTGAACTCTTCCTAAGTTAAAACATTAGTATTGTGTTGTTTAAAAATGGATATGAACTTATTTTCTTTGCATTATTCGAGGTCTGACAACACTGCATCTTTTTTGTTATTTTGACCATTTGTCATTTTCTGCAAATAAATGCTCTAAATGACAATATTTTTATTTGGAATTTGGGAGAAATGTTGTCAGTAGTTTATAGAATAAAACAAAAATGTTCATTTTACCCAAACACATACCTATAAATAGTAAAACCAGAGAAACTGATGATTTTGCAGTGGTCTCTTATTTTTTTCCAGAGCTATATATATATATATATATATATATATATATACACACACACATATATATATAGTTGTTTTTTTATGGATTTCTATTAAATTAATAAATGTATCAAAATAAACTGATTTTTTTTTTGTGAGGGAGGTCCCACAATTCCTTGTAACTCTTCTTGCATGTAACCCATCTGTATTAAACACCTGCAATATGTCACACATGCCTTGTAATGCAAATAACATCCCTGACCTGTTTGTATACAATCGATGTAACATATAAAAAAAAAGCTGCATCTGCCAGTAGTTGCTAGACATTCTGCTGCCAGAGCTCCCACCTCTGATTTACAAAAAACCAGGACACCAGGGTCATACAAATAAATAAATCAATAAATCATTTCATGTCCCAGGAAGTCTTACAGATTTCCCAGGACAGCTGCCTCAAAAAGAGAACAATCCAGGCAAAACCAGAACGGGTGGAAACCCTATCTGCTGCACACAAACGCAAGCCCAGTTCAACCTGCTCACATGACATAGTTAACTAGTGATAAACACGTCCCATAAGACTATCTACCAAGGATTAACTGTGTGTTAAAGAGCCCTGTTTTGGTAAATGAATTAGGGCTACTATTATTATAACGTTCTACACTTAATATATTCATGTCGTGTAGATTTGTAAAGGCACAATCACATGAAATCTAGCTGTGAGAGCGTTTTGCTAAAACACGTTTTTTTTGTCTTCCTGAACAACGACAGCCAGGCGTGGTTCAACGTGCCTCCGTACATAGAACGTAATGACTTAAAGCACCACGTGTTCCTGGCACCATCGCCTTTTTCCTTTGGTTCTGTGTTTGTGCTCATTCTGTGGCGGGAGATTCCAGCATGGTGGTGCAATCGAAACAGGGTCTGTCCATGGATAGTGTTGCAGAACATGGTTTTCTCAGCTTTTTTTTTCTCCATGCCTGAAAAGCCCGACACCTCTGTCAGGCTGTTTGATTGCAGTGATTATTTCACTGTGCACAGGAAAGATGCACAGTTTGCTGCAAAGGAGGTATTCAAGACTAACTGGGTTATTAAGACCTTTGGTTCATGTACATATGAGTTGACTAACGGAGGTTATGTAGTGGTACATTGCACCCGTGTTGAATAGATTGTGAAGAATGATGTTACTGTACTTTTTTTTTCTTGCATCTCTGTCAGCATTTGAAAGTGTGGCTCTAGTTTGAGGTTTTAGCAAATTCCTGCACAATGCAACTTATTATTAAAATTAGTTTGGAGCTGCTTAATTGGTAGTTGCATATTTACAAGGGCGGAAACACATTCACCCGCACATAACAAAGTGATATTTGCTTTTGTTGTGATTTGAAATCCTCTTAAAGATGTGGCGTCCTATAAACACTGGAGGTTAAACAAATATAGAACTACAGTATAATTACTGTTTCTGTTTTTCTTCCCAGTGGCTCACTTGGTAAAGGCACGGCCGCTTGGTGTGCAGGAATGAGTCACACAGTCAGGGGAGTGCATGTTCACATTCTGGCTGTGCGAGGTTGACTAACTTCACTGGGGATTTCACAGGTAGCGTCGGCTGTGGGATCGGAGGACGCCCGCTGACCTTCAGTTCTCCTGAGCTGTTGTGGGGATTGCTGTGGTGAGGGAACGTAATTGGACATTAAAAACTGGGTAAAGTAATTGGGCATATTAAATAAAAACCAAAGTGGTTTGTGTTCCTAGCTCATCAGTACCTAGGCTGGCCAGCCCTGGTCAATCCGATGGAAGGTGTGTTTGACAGGCAGTGTCGCGTCTCATCTGTGGCAGGAAGTGCAGCGAGGGGGCATTCTCATCACGGACTGGAAGAAGGCAGAGTTCAGCACCAAGGACGTTGTGCAGGACCTGAACCGACTGCTGAGAGCCGAGAAGGGGGAGCAGGTCTCCAGTGCTGCCCTGCCTGAAACGGAGAAGCAGGTGGGGTGAAATCCAGCCTCTACATTCTTCTGATGGGACTACAGGGTGCCGATTAAGTCAGACATCACAGGCACTACAATTATGCCTATCAGGACGCCCGTTAAATTGAACTGCCACTCCCTGTTGATTATCTGCACCACCCTTCAAAATGTGTTCCCCTTTGCTAAGACATTTTGTGCCTGATGCCTAACTTCTGGGACACCCTCTTTTGCTACTTTATGTATTGTTCAGCTTGCTCATGATACGATACATATCGCGATACAATAAATTCAGCATGAAACATAAAAATCACACAATTGTCTCATTTGTTTGTGCAAGTGTTAGCAATAACTGGTAAAGCACTTTTGGTCAAATGAGCTTCACAACCTGTTTTGCTTTTGTTTCCCTGTTTATTCTTTGAAAATTACAAATCAGCCAATGGCTCCTCCTAATCCAATTGCTGGTGCCACTTCAGGAGCAAGTTGGTTCTGCCATATTCAACTGCTTATAATACAACAACTTGTTAAGACAGTAAAAACAAGTTTAAATTGCAGTGAGTTGGTTCTGCTGTTTACAGTATTGAATACTAAATGTTTACACAACACTTGAACACGTTTGGTCACCATCACATCTGTTGCATGAAACTGGCACTCCCGTATTCTGCTGGTGTTTATACAGCACCTATCTGGACTTATAAGCATTTGTATTCAATTGAATTATTATTGTTATTAGTGTATTGTTACTGTCCTTCTCGCACTTCAGTTTATTAAAAACATGTGATGTGTTTTTCTCCTCCCCTTTGCTATGCTGCTGACGAACTTGGAAAAAACACCCTTAAAACAGTGATTGGTAGGTGGGTCTCCTAGAGTACATGATAAATAATATGATCTAATTATCAGTGTAGACACAAATTAATGCATGCACACCCCTAACCATAAGTGTGTTCTGTTCAAATCAGAGGACTCCAAGGGAAATAGATCTCTTCCCCTTTTTTATGTCCTTCATTATCAATTTCTATAATTCTTGTTTGTAATGATTCTTCATATCTTGCAGTTAGTGGGTTTAACAAATCATTGTGTATCAGTGAATCGTGATGCTTTCTTTACAATACAATACTGTTTTTTTATATAGCTCTCTTCATGCAGAGCATCCCAGGGCGCATACAATCTCCAAGAAAGCCATTGGCCAACCAGTCCAGCTCAAAAATAAGATAATTCAAACAAATTTGATTTAAAAGATTTGACTGTACCAGAATTCCTGATATGACATGGGACGGAGTGCCAAAGGCAGGGAGCAGAACGACTAAAGGCCCTTTACATGACATAGCGTATTGTAAGTGAGGTATGAATCGGTTGTATTGATACTGTAAGATTTTACAGGCTACCTTGAGCAGAGTCCCTGGCACTGCCTGAGGGCAGATACTGTGCTATTTGAATAATGATGCATGCTTCTTGTGCTTCACTGTGTGGGGTATGGGCTCGGCAGATACTGTGCTATTTGAATAATGATACATGCTTCACTGTGTGGGGTATAGGCTCGTCAGCTTTGTCCAAGAAAAGACAATTGGCTTTTACTGCTTGTGGTTCTCTTCCCAGACAATAAAACAGGCCAAGGCTACAAAACCTTAGCACTACAATGTGTTGCTGGGGAACTGCTCACTGATTTTGAAAGGTTCCAGCCAAAACTGCAGCCTCGGTGTCAGGTAAACAGTGCACGGCTTGTGGGCCCATGTGAGACTAGACGAGAAGTGGTTATTCAGCTTGTTTAACGTGTTTCAAAGTCGTGTTATAATTCAAATGAGGGGGTTAGTTATAGTGAGAGTTGTGTTGTGTTGGTCTGGGATGAAAGAGACGGAGAGAGAGGGGGGGGGGGGGAAGTCGTATTGTAATAGTACCACTTACTAATATTATATGACATATGTAATGATGTTTTATAATAGGGGCTTGATTTTTTTCAGTGCATATTCCCAAATACAGGAATATATTACTTGTCTTTAGAGAAAGCTTTTTTTTAATTTAATTTTATTTTTATAGCTGACTTGGGTTCATGAAACATCAGGAAACTAAAAGTCTCAAAAGCCAACCTAAAGCGATACATTTCACTTTGCTCTCACTCCTGATCAGCTGCATTAACACTGCTTGAAGTTTCAGCACAATAAGGACCTAATGTTATTGGACCTAGGGGGGTTGAAATGAAATAAAGATTGTCACCAGTTAACTACTTTTCATTGGATCCTCTTCAAACTCAAATTGATGCCCCTTTATATAAAGGCTAAAGTTGTAATACAGCAAATAGGCCGTGAGTTGCATACCAATACATCACAGAGCAATCAACACTGCTCATTGGAACAGCTCCTTGGGAGCCATTTTGGCAGTCTTCCTGTTTCCACACTGTTTTAAAATGGTTGAATGGATTCCCTTGATATTTTAGTGAATGATTGCCCTGGAACACTGGTATTCTACCCACGGCTCAGCACTCACTGTATAGCAACCTATTACAAGGCCATGGGCCATATTTGCAAAGTATTTACCCCCTTGGTAACCATCAAAGAAGCTTCAAATCAGGGTTGGGGTCAATTCCTGTTTTTCAATTCCAATTCCTTTGTAAAATGAATTTCCAGTTCCCAATCCCCATTAATGAATTCCAACACGTCATGGATCAAATTGGCAATATACTGTTCAAACAAGCTTCTCGCAACAAATTACTTGAATTGAAGTCACCATTAGTCAGTTAAATTAGCTTCAAGTGAAAAGTTGAACAGTCACAACAATTATATCTCTAAACTATTCATTCCAATTCCTTCAAAGGAATCAAAATGGGGAATTGATTTTGAAAAGGAATTGGAATTGAAAAAGCAGGGGTTGCCCCCAACCCTACTTCAAATAAATAACTGATGTTACTTGGACCTTAATGCTAGTTCTGTAACTTGTTTGTTTTACCAAAATGACAGTGAAACCTAGTTCCATGGTAAATGCTTTGTGAATATTGTCTTGTGTGACTCGGCTCAATGGTAAATGCTTTGTGAGTATTGTCTTGTGTGACTCTGCTCAATGGTAAATGCTTTGTGAATATTGTCTTGTGTGACTCGGCTCAATGGTAAATGCTTTGTGAATATTGTCTTGTGTGACTCGGCTCAATGGTTAATGCTTTGTGAATGTGTGACTCTGCTCAATGGTAAATGCTTTGTGAATATTGTCTTGTGTGACTCAGCTCAATGGTTAATGCTTTGTGAATGTGTGACTCTGCTCAATGGTAAATGCTTTGTGAATATTGTATGACTCGGCTCAATAGTAAATGCTTTGTGAATGTTGCCCTGTGTCTTGGGTGATGTAGGTTTTCTCTGCTCTGCGCTCTCTTCATTTACGTCTGCTCATGCTTTCCAGGTCGCCATGTTGTCTGGAACTTCGCTGACGACCTTTAACCTGAGTCAGTACATGAGGCTGGACAACAACGCAGTCCAAGCGCTCAACCTGTTCCAGGTATGAAATGCAGGAAGCTGCCAAAATGTTACCCGAGGGAACAGAAGACCTTGATTTTAAAAGTCAGAAAAACAGAAATAGTGACTTAGTGTTTTTTTTTTTTTATCTATAAATAGTTTTCTTAACAGCATTTGGTTATTGTTACTCACACATGAATAAATGAATGAAGCCCAACCTGTCTCCTGATCTGCAGGCCTCCCCGGACAACACCACTGGATCCCAGTCTCTGGCGGGTTTGTTAAACAAATGTAAAGCCCCTCTGGGGCAGCGACTGGTGGATCCGTCAGCCCCTAGTGGACAAGAACTGCACTGAGGAGAGGTCAGTTCTGCTTCAGGCTTTACTCCCCTTCACTCTCCACAGTCACAGAGCCACATGTGTATGGACTCGGGCAGAGTTCACTGAATCAATGAATTAATGATAATAAGAAACTGGAATGATGCAGCACGTTCCTTTATCTTATGACTCGGAAGGATCGAAGTACAGTCACGTTTTCATTTGATCCAGCAGTGAAGCACCGATGTTATGATCAGTACGATTCTATTAACCCTTTTCTATTGTTCAAGTAGTGCCTATTCTAGCAGTTATCTCCAACCGCAGGTCCAGCACACCAATATGACATGAACCTGCACTGTAGTAGCCACCACTTATTCTGCGCATTATGTTGTTTACTAAAGAGTTCATGCATTTTGCGCTCGCCTATGTAAACTCTGTTTGTTCTGTTAAAGATTGTTTTTCATATTTCGTTTCCGATCCTCTTAGTTTACTACATAGAAAAGGGTTGTTACTAAATCTCTCTGTTAATTCTGGTCACACCAGTTATTGCATGTTTGAAGCCTGGAGGCTCTTTTGGCTATAAGTTTAAATCTTGTTTATATGCTTATCACAATTTTCATTTGCTCAGCGGTGTCTTCACAGTAGTGAAACAGTTCTATTAGTCCAGTTTCAAATATAAAATGTGCATTTTTTGTGAGGTTGCTGTCTTTTGAAGACAAAGCCCTCCTCGTTTTTGTTGTTTGTGTGTAGCGGGCGGAGGTTCAGTCTATGCAAGCCAATGACAGCAGAACACCAAGATGATACTTGTCAAGTTCGGTGAGATTTAGTTTTGCTTACAATACATTAAGAATGTCCTACAGCAGCAGTCTTACACATCCTATACATAGCTTCAGTTAATCAAGACACAACTTTAATTTAAGACAACAGTGGTGACTCATGAACGGTGTAGAATGGGATTAATGCAGTCTGTGTTAGGATGCAGCAACAAACAAACTGCAGTCTTTACAAGAAGAAAGGCCACTCCCACTGCACTGGACAACCAGCATTTGTTTTGTTACCTAATTTATTTATTTTATTAAATAACAGGGATTCAAAATATTCAGTGTTGCATTTGTATTGATATGCTAACAAGATTATAATATTGTTGTAGGCCAAAAAAATGAGAACTGTTTTTTTAGAAATGTTTGTGTGTGCACACGCAATGCTAAAAACCTGTGCTGGGGGGTGCTGTGTTTGTTGCCTTGTTGTGTAGTATGGGATTTACAATGTACTGGGACAGCCTTCGGTGTAAAGGAAGAAACCCATACCCATGGCTTCAGAATGTGTGTTGTTTTTGAGCCATATATAAAATACTAGCTGGTGATACCAGTTTGAGAGTGGGACAGATGTGCTGAAGTGAGCTCTGGTATGCTGATTGAACAGAATGAAATGAAGTGTCCACCAATTACCTGTATCCCTGTGTTTTACCCTCCTGTTGTAACTTGACCTGAAAGCACAAAGCAGCAAGATGTTGGAGCGACGCACCTGGGTGTAGTTTGTTTACACTGTTCTAGAGCAGATTATTTGTGTACATGCAAAACCAACGGGATTTAAACTGATGGTTGTCGTTATGGTGATTAGTTCCTTTGCATGAAGACCATTTTCCTGTCCTTTACTGGTGGGGGGGGGGGGGGGGGGGGGGGGCATACACCTAAGAATAAGAAATGTCTTTTCTGGTGTAATATGGTAATATGTGGATTTCATCAAATAGAAATTTCCACAACGCTTTCAGTAGGTACAGTAATGGTCTGTCTTAACGTGTTGGAAGCAGGCAGTTCTTCTGTGGCTTGGTTGGGATCTCTCTAAATTGAACAACATTGCTTTTTTAAACTCTACTTGCGAGAAATTGAAACAACCTGTAATTTCTCAATTTTGTGGTGTTGCCTGTAGTTTTACTATAATGCTAGTTGGTAACTGCTTATGATTCATACGTGATAACACGTTCTAATTATTCTGCTAGCTACCTGCTTAAGTAAACTTGTAGTAAACGTGAGTGTTTTCAACAGGTTTGTTTTAAAGCTTCCAGGAGTTGTGGTTTTCCAGTCAAAGGTGATCTCTATGAATGTGCTTTGAGGTGTTTAATGGACAGCGCTTGTATTTACTGTGTTTTTAAAAAGTTGTTCATTCGAACGGGAAAGCAGATTGGGAAATGTCCGTGCCTCCTGACGCCTGCATTGCAGTCAGACACAGACAGAGACACTGTACCTCTGCTGAACAGCGCTTTTGTTTGAAAATGGGGTTCTCTCAACGCCTTTCATCCTGGCACAGACTGGAACTTGCCAGTTTTTTCCTCTGGAAAAGTTGGACTCTTAGTCAGTGAGATTCAGATGGAGGGCAGGTGACAGATGGCAAGCTGGGTACAATGAGTGAGTCGTTGACACCAGTTAAAAACATTTCTGTGATTACTCTGATATTAAAATGTATTAGTTATGCAGTTCTTGCAACCTGGTAAATTAATCCACAGCAACTAATATCTTCAAATAAAAAATAAATAAATAAATAAATACAAAAATAAAACAGCAGCAATTGCCTTTTGTTGTTATTATTATTTATTTCTTAGCAGACGCCCTTATCCAGGGTGACTTACAATTGTTACAAGATATCACATTATACATTATTTCACATACAATTCCCCATTTATACAGTTGGGTCTATACTGGAGCAATCTAGGTAAAGTACCTTGCTCAAGGGTACAACAGCTGTGTCCCCCACTGGGGATTGAACCTACAACCCTCCGGTCAAGAGTCCAGAGCCCTAACCACTACTCCACACTGCTCCATACTGCTTTTGTTATCCACACCAAATGGAAATATGCAAATACCAGACACTGCTGCAGTAGTACTGATATATGAGGGATGCTAATAAGACTTCTATTGCAGAGCAGTTTCACCCATTCCAGGTTTTACTATGAGCTTGATTAGCCACAATGTCTATTAGCCACAGTGTGGTTCTGATTAACCAGGAGTGGGAGTCTTATTTCCATCCCTGTATACAACTAAAGATCCTGTTGTGTCACGCCACTTCCAGGTATATGAAAAAAAAAGGGTACTACCACGCAATATTTCTATAATGCATTTGCGTAACTGTAAAGCTGCCTTTAAAACGGCATTGGAGCAGAGAACCTGAAATAATACTGGGTGTGTGGATGATGATGAGGGGAGGGGGGTGGTATATTTCCATACATATCTGATTTTGTGATGGTTTGTGGTGTATTCAAAATTGTTGTGCTTCCACCGAGACCAGTGAGTCATTGAAGGTAGGCTTACACTGGTTCACTGAGAGCTCATCAGAATGCCCTGAGGTTGTGAGCACCATGGCAACAGCAGAGAGTAGGCCTTCCCACTGAAACCGGTTGACACTGTTTTTCATACCCCCCTTCTTCCCTTTGAATTCTGGGTGGGGCAGTTTCTGTTTGGGTTTTCCACATGGGACCTGCGTGACATGGAGTAACCTTTCTGTGAAGAAGTGTTTGTGGATAAAGACAAACGGAAGCTGCTTCTGATAGAGAGAAATGACTGTCCATCTGGCTCTCTCTTTTTATAGGAAAGAAACAGAGGAATGTTGAATTTAGGATCCATCTATTAATGTTGTGAGTTACAAGTGTTAAGCTTAATTAAGCAAAGGTGTACAAATTTAACATTGAATAAAGTTAAATAAATAAATAAATAAAAATAAAGTAGGATGTTTTAAAAGGTGTAAAATGAGTAACTCGGGAAATTAATTTAAGAGATCATACCTGCACCTTTCTTGCAAGTTTTCTAACCTTAGCAGTCAGTTTCTTTTTTGTTTTAGCACAGTGGCAAAAGCTTAATCAGTAGCAAGGTCTCAAATGCTCAAACACAAAGAACATACTGTTTGTTGGTATCCAGCTATATTTAGAATGATGGCCTGTGGTGCAGGTTGTGCAGTATTTTATACCTGTAGGCTATTTAATTCATAGCCCTTCATTTGATGCCTATCTACTCTTCATTTGTTTTCTGTAGCATTGTATTGTACTTTACACTTCGCTTGGCCACCTGGCCTTTACATTGGTTCTAATGGGGGGAGCTGAGATTTGAAGATGTCATCTACTGATATTTTTTATGTTGAGTTTTTCTGTTCTAAGAAATTAAATATATCTTCATATAGCCCTAGGCAGGTCTCAAGTAAAACGCAGACTATTGACAGCTATCCATTGACGGAAGTGTTGAGGGTTTTTTTGATTCTTCAAGGCAGCCCCTGGGCCAGAGAGAAATCTTGTTGACACTCCTCATCTGTGGTGTTTTGTTTATTGTCTCTAAATGACGCCCCCCCCCCCCCCCCCCCCCCCCTCCCGCCAAAGCATCATTGTCGTTGACGTCAGTACCTACCTTATTCAAAACTGGGCATCATGAGCAGTTCATCTTCAAACTAGTTTTAAAACGAATTTCTTCGTGGCAGGCATCAAGTGTCCTTCCCAACGCCCCCTGGCTCTGATGCTTTCCTAGGTTTCACTGTATTTCCATGGCAGAGATGGTATATTGGCACAGCCGGTTTGTCATCATCAACCCCTGTGCTGGCTTCAAACAGTCATGCAAGTCAGCTGTGCAGTAGATTTGCATGAGCCCTGTCTCAGCTCTCTGCCGGGACTTTTATTTTCTATACGGATTATAGATTATATGCAAAGTTGAATATGAAGGACATTGACAAAACTTCACCTTGAATAGCCTGACTCTGTTTTTCTATCTGGGTCGGCAACCGTGCAACAAAGAATTGTGAAACTATAAAAATGCATGTGAAATGTGCTTCATATTGGAATTATTATTATTAGTTTATTTAGCAGACGCCTTCATTCAAATCATTTACTGAAGTGTATTGGTAAATGCATGTATGTCATCGAAGAATGTATTTATTCCTGCGTATAAATAATCATTAATGTCGAACAGTATATTTCTGCATACACATTTTTCATTAACAAAATAATCATTAATGAGCTGACAGTAAAATTTAACATGGTACTGAACAATATTGTGATCCACTTACGGAGAACAACCGACATACGGGTGAATTTGCATATAACAATTCACAATGGTGTTGAAGGATATTGTACTCCAAATACGTAGTTTTTGATGAAAAAATAACATTCTGTTAAATGCAAATTAAATCATTTAGGACCTTTTCGTTTTTTCAACAGAAAATCACACTTTGGTTACGACACAAAACGCAGTCAGTGAATAGATATATTTACTTACTGCAGCATGGTAGACTTCTGTGGCACTTGTGGGCAGCAGTGTGGAGTAGTGGTTAGGGCTCTGGACTGGACGGTCGTGGGTTCAATCCCAGGTGGGGGACACTGCTGCTGTACCCCACCTGCTGTAAAAAAAATAAGTGATATCTGTAGCCAAAGGCACTTGGCTATTCTTGAGATTTACAGGTAAACGTCTGAAATAAAGAGTTATGTTTATTTAGGACATTTACCGTTTTGCTCGGTAAATGTAGACATTTACCAGTAAATCTTAAGATTTGACAATATTCTGAATTTTACCCTAACATATACACAAACACTCCCCATATCTTAATATATAAATAAGAAAGTTTGTCTGTCTGTTTGTTCCTTTCTGCATTCGGAACCTGCAGGAGCCAGTGCAACCAAACTCTGCACGGCCTCCTCTTTCATCCAGGGGAAGGTCCAGGGCTGGGTTTGGATCCAGTCTTTTGACCCCCGGGGTGCTTTTATTTAGTAACCCCTTTGCTGGATCACTACAGTAGCCGTGGATCTCAAATTAAAGAAACCCACAAAACCAAAAAATTAAAAATGACAAAAACCAAAAAAAAAAGTTAAAAAAGGAAAAGGGGTCTGAGTGCATTGTGCGACACACGAGATCGGTAACTTACAGGAAACCATAAGGCTGCAGTTCCCCAATTTGTCATACATGAAATATTGAAATATTGAATTTCCCCAGGCAACGCTGGGTACTTCAGCTAGTACAGGATATTAAAAAAAATATTCCTTCCTAATAAGTGAAGTGGAGCTCTCTAGTGGTATGTTTGTATACAATGCACTGATATCTGCTCACCAAGGCTTTCTGACATGTTCAGTTTGTTCTTCTAATTTTTTTTTTTTCCAGGATTAAACATGGTGTTTAATTTGTGTTGTAAATCACAGACCCATTGGCCCTCTACTGTGTTTTCAACCTTTCTGATAACTGTACCATTAATTCAGAGTAAACTTGTCACATCCTTGTAAGCCTTTTTTGTTTTGTTTTGTTTTCAATTGAACAAATAACATCCTCCCCCTCTGTCTGAAGGTGTGTCTGAAATTGTTGCCCCCAGGCATGCCTCTTCCACCTGCCCCCAGACACTTCACTGCTCACAGGTGGTTTGTTTGTTTTTGCTGGGAAGCTGCTGAGTAACCCCCCCCCCAATGCAAGCACATGTCTTTTGTGGCTTGGAACTTGGTTTCAGGAAACAAGGTTTGTATGGCACACCAGGGGAGACAGCAAAGTTACCTCAAACTAGGTAACCTGGAACCAGATTTTAAGCCACTGTTCCTAAGAAAATGGCTTTGTGTTCCATCAGTGTAACTGTTTCATCTGGATTGTTTTGTATTGAATAAGTACAGGTTTGAATACACATTGTACAGTGGCTGTTCGGAGGGAAGAATTGCAATAAGATAGCCACAGTGTCCTTAAATAGACTTTAGTGAATGTTTTGGTTTCTTTTACTAAAGTATTTGCCCTCCCTTTTATGTGCTGCCGCCTTGCATTGAAACATATCAACAGGTTATTTTTGAGAGAAAAAATGTGAGGTTTCTGTAGCAAGAACAAGGCTGGTTAATGACTATACTTCCAGGAATATGTGACCAGTGCGAGAAAAACAACGAATGAGACAACAGTTGAGAGAATTCTAGTGTCTCTGTGGGCTTTTGAAAAAAGACAAACAAAAACCTGAAATAATGTAGTGGAACGGTGTGTGCCATGAGAAGCCAATAGAGAGAGCGATCATGCTATATATTACTGAAGCTCAGATTAGAGAAGCTTTCATTCTAAATTAACACTTTGATGTTTGGCTGAAGGTGCAGCTATGAGACTGACTTGAGATTTTGTAGGAATACCACGGTCTGTTATTGGTTAATCAGTAACTACCCCTAGCAACCGGGAGGAGGGGGAGGGTGGGGCTTGAAACTGGTTTCTTTAATCCCCCAAGGTGTCTCATGACCTAGTTAATGAACAGAACCCTGATTCAGTGTGGAACTGGAACGCTTTTGCTTTTAACTTGTACAAAGTTTTTTTGTTTTTTTGTTTTTGTTGTTGTTCACACTGCTGTACCAGAAAGCACCACAACAGTACACAGCTGAGGACACAACAAATTATAATGGTTTGTGTCTCGCAGCTCCTTTTCATTGTCAGTCCCACCTTTATCTACAGCTAGCCTGTCAGATAGAAAGACTAAGAGATGCAAACAAGGCAATTGGTGTTTTAAATGCTTCTTTCATTGCACTGCTCTGGCTTGTCAGGAGCGCACAGAACCTTCCGTAGTTTATTTTGTTTAACCCATTAAGTGCCATTGTCCTCATTTGAGGACAGGCTACTTTGTAGTTTTTTGGAGCATTTTTTACTGGCATCTACCTGTTTTAGTTTTTTCTTAAACTATATTGTTATGATAACTTACTCTAATTTTGTTAACCTAAAAGTTAAGTCTAAGTGTAACGCGCACAGTACAGTGTGTTGTGTATTCCAAGTAGGTGATTGGAGTTCCCATGGCAGCAGGGAGATCCCGCTTTAAAGGGGGCCTCTTGTATGGATGCACAAATGTTTTATGAATTTGCATGCGAGACGTGACCGGAGATCCTGGAGCTCAAATAATCCATTTGGATTTGGCTGAAATCCCTCCAGGCTCCTGAGGAGAGTGACCGTGTGAAATGAAAGTACCTGTGTATTATTATTATTATTATTATTATTATTATTATTATTATTATTATTATTATTATTTGTTTATTTAGCAGATGCCTTTATCCAAGGCGACTTACAGAGACTAGGGTGTGTGAACTATGCATCAGCTGCAGAGTCACTTACAATTACATCTCACCCGAAAGACGGAGCACAAGGAGGTTAAGTGACTTGCTCAGGGTCACACAATGAGTCAGCGGCTGAGGTGGGATTTGAACCGGGGACCTCCTGGTTTAACCACTGGACCACACAGCCTCTTATGTATGTCGCGCAGCCCCCTGTAAGCATGCGATACGAGAGTCATCCCCTCCTCCAGGCCCCTGAAGAGTGTGACCGTGTGAAATGAAAGTTCCTGTGTATGTCGCGCAGCCCCCTGTAAGCATGCGATACGAGAGTCATCCCCTCCTCCAGGCCCCTGAAGAGTGTGACCGTGTGAAATGAAAGTTCCCGTGTATGTCGCGCAGCCCCCTGTAAGCTTGCGATACAAGAGTCATTACCCCTCAGCTGGACCTGTCTTTTTTTTTTTTTTTTTAATTTAGTCGTTGTCAATTATTTTCTCCCAATTTGGAATGGCCAATTATTTTTAGGCTCAGCTCACCACTACCACCCCTGCGCTGGGTGAAGATGAACACACGCTGTCCTCCGAAGTGTGTGCCGTTAGCCAACCGCTTTTTTTCACACTGTGGACTCACCATGCAGCCACCCAAGAGCTACAGCATCGGAGGACAACGCAGCTTTCGGGCAGCTTACAGGCAAGCCCGCAGACACCCGGCCAGACTACAGGGGTCGCTGGTGTGCTGTGAGCCGAGAACACCCTGGCCGACCTAACCCTTCCTCCCCCCTGGTGGCGCTTCGGCAATTGAGAGCCACCTGTAGGCTATTTAATTCATAGCCCTTCATTTGATGCCTATCTACTCTTCAGCTGTTTTCTGTAGCATTGTATTGTACTTTACACTTCGCTTGGCCACCTGGCCTTTACATTGGTTCTAATGGGGGGAGCTGAGATTTGAAGATGTCATCTACTGATATTTTTTATGTTGAGTTTTTCTGTTCTAATGAGCACCACTACACAAACATCATGGGTGTTAGCTATGGACTATATAGCTGATATAATGAACAAATTAAATATATCTTCATATAGCCCTAGGCAGGTCTCAAGTAAAACGCAGACTATTGACAGCTATCCATTGACGGAAGTGTTGAGGGTTTTTTTTATTCTTCAAGGCAGCCCCTGGGCCAGAGAGAAATCTTGTTGACACTCCTCATCTGTGGTGTTTTGTTTATTGTCTCTAAATGACCCCCCCCCCTCCTGCCAAAGCGTCATTGTCGTTGACGTCAGTACCCACCTTATTCAAAACTGGGCATCATGAGCAGTTCATCTTCAAACTAGTTTTAAAACGAATTTCTTCATGGCAGGCATCAAGTGTCCTTCCCAACGCCCCCTGGCTCTGATGCTTTCCTAGGTTTCACTGTATTTCCATGGCAGAGATGGTATATTGGCACAGCCGGTTTGTCAGCATCAACCCCTGTGCTGGCTTCAAACAGTCATGCAAGTCAGCTGTGCAGTAGATTTGCATGAGCCCTGTCTCAGCTCTCTGCTGGGACTTTTGTTTTCTATACGGATTATAGATTATATGCAAAGTTGAATATGAAGGACATTGACAAAACTTCACCTTGAATAGCCTGACTCTGTTTTTCTATCTGGGTCGGCAACCGTGCAACAAAGAATTGTGAAACTATAAAAATGCATGTGAAATGTGCTTCATATTGGAATTATTATTATTAGTTTATTTAGCAGACGCCTTCATTCAAATCATTTACTGAAGTGTATTGGTAAATGCATGTATGTCATCGAAGAATGTATTTATTCCTGCGTATAAATAATCATTAATGTCGAACAGTATATTTCTGCATACACATTTTTCATTAACAAAATAATCATTAATGAGCTGACAGTAAAATTTAACATGGTACTGAACAATATTGTGATCCACTTACGGAGAACAACCGACATACGGGTAAATTTGCATATAACAATTCACAATGGTGTTGAAGGATATTGTACTCCAAATACGTAGTTTTTGATGAAAAAATAACATTCTGTTGAATGCAAATTAAATCATTTAGGACCTTTTCGTTTTTTCAACAGAAAATCACACTTTGGTTACGACACAAAACGCAGTCAGTGAATAGATATATTTACTTACTGCAGCATGGTAGACTTCTGTGGCACTTGTGGGCAGCAGTATGGAGTAGTGGTTAGGGCTCTGGACTGGACGGTCGTGGGTTCAATCCCAGGTGGGGGACACTGCTGCTGTACCCCACCTGCTGTAAAAAAAATAAGTGATATCTGTAGCCAAAGGCACTTAGCTATTCTTGAGATTTACAGGTAAACGTCTGAAATAAAGAGTTATGTTTATTTAGGACATTTACCGTTTTGCTCGGTAAATGTAGACATTTACCAGTAAATCTTAAGATTTGACAATATTCTGAATTTTACCCTAACATATACACAAACACTCCCCATATCTTAATATATAAATAAGAAAGTTTGTCTGTCTGTTTGTTCCTTTCTGCATTCGGAACCTGCAGGAGCCAGTGCAACCAAACTCTGCACGGCCTCCTCTTTCATCCAGGGGAAGGTCCAGGGCTGGGTTTGGATCCAGTCTTTTGACCCCCGGGGTGCTTTTATTTAGTAACCCCTTTGCTGGATCACTACAGTAGCCGTGTATCTCAAATTAAAGAAACCCACAAAACCAAAAAATTAAAAATGACAAAAACCAAAAAAAAAAGTTAAAAAAGGAAAAGGGGTCTGAGTGCATTGTGCGACACACGAGATCGGTAACTTACAGGAAACCATAAGGCTGCAGTTCCCCAATTTGTCATACATGAAATATTGAAATATTGAATTTCCCCAGGCAACGCTGGGTACTTCAGCTAGTACAGGATATTAAAAAAAATATTCCTGCCTAATAAGTGAAGTGGAGCTCTCTAGTGGTATGTTTGTATACAATGCACTGATATCTGCTCACCAAGGCTTTCTGACATGTTCAGTTTGTTCTTCTAATTTTTTTTTTTCCAGGAATAAACATGGTGTTTAATTTGTGTTGTAAATCACAGACCCATTGGCCCTCTACTGTGTTTTCAACCTTTCTGATAACTGTACCATTAATTCAGTGTAAACTTGTCACATCCTTGTAAGCCTTTTTTGTTTTGTTTTGTTTTCAATTGAACAAATAACATCCTCCCCCTCTGTCTGAAGGCGTGTCTGAAATTGTTGCCCCCAGGCATGCCTCTTCCACCTGCCCCCAGACACTTCACTGCTCACAGGTGGTTTGTTTGTTTTTGCTGGGAAGCTGCTGAGTACCCCCCCCCCCCCCCCCTAATGCAAGCACATGTCTTTTGTGGCTTGGAACTTGGTTTCAGAAAACAAGGTTTGTATGGCACACCAGGGGAGACAGCAAAGTTACCTCAAACTAGGTAACCTGGAACCAGATTTTAAGCCACTGTTCCTAAGAAAATGGCTTTGTGTTCCATCAGTGTAACTGTTTCATCTGGATTGTTTTGTATTGAATAAGTACAGGTTTGAATACACATTGTACAGTGGCTGTTCGGAGGGAAGAATTGCAATAAGATAGCCACAGTGTCCTTAAATAGACTTTAGTGAATGTTTTGGTTTCTTTTACTAAAGTATTTGCCCTCCCTTTTATGTGCTGCTGCCTTGCATTGAAACATATCAACAGGTTATTTTTGAGAGATAAAATGTGAGGTTTCTGTAGCAAGAACAAGGCTAGTTAATGACTATACTTCCAGGAATATGTGACCAGTGCGAGAAAAACAACGAATGAGACAACAGTTGAGAGAATTCTAGTGTCTCTGTGGGCTTTTGAAAAAAGACAAACAAAAACCTGAAATAATGTAGTGGAACGGTGTGTGCCATGAGAAGCCAATAGAGAGAGCGATATGCTATATATTACTGAAGCTCAGATTAGAGAAGCTTTCATTCTAAATTAACACTTTGATGTTTGGCTGAAGGTGCAGCTATGAGACTGACTTGAGATTTTGTGGGAATACCACGGTCTGTTATTGGTTAATCAGTAACTACCCCTAGCAACCGGGAGGAGGGGAGGGTGGGGCTTGAAACTGGTTTCTTTAATCCCCCAAGGTGTCTCATGACCTAGTTAATGAACAGAACCCTGATTCAGTGTGGAACTGGAACGCTTTTACTTTTAACTTGTACAAAGTTGTTTTTGGTTTTGTTGTTGTTGTTCACACTGCTGTACAAGAAAGCACCACAACAGTACACAGCTGAGGACACAACAAATTATAATGGTTTGTGTCTCGCAGCTCCTTTTTATTGTCAGTCCCACCTTTATCTACAGCTAGCCTGTCAGATAGAAAGACTAAGAGATGCAAACAAGGCAATTGGTGTTTTAAATGCTTCTTTTATTGCTCTGCTCTGGCTTGTCAGGAGCGCACAGAACCTTCCGTAGTTTATTTTGTTTAACCCATTAAGTGCCATTGTCCTCATTTGAGGACAGGCTACTTTGTAGTTTTTTGGAGCATTTTTTACTGGCATCTACCTGTTTTTAGTTTTTTTCTTAAACTATATTGTTATGATAACTTACTCTAATTTTGTTAACCTAAAAGTTAAGTCTAAGTGTAACGCGCACAGTACAGTGTGTTGTGTATTCCAAGTAGGTGATTGGAGTTCCCATGGCAGCAGGGAGATCCCGCTTTAAAGGGGGCCTCTTGTATGGATACACAAATGTTTTATGAATTTGCATGCGAGACGTGACCGGAGATCCTGGAGCTCAAATAATCCATTTGGATTTGGCTGAAATCCCTCCAGGCTCCTGAGGAGAGTGACCGTGTGAAATGAAAGTACCTGTGTATTATTATTATTATTATTATTATTATTATTATTATTATTATTATTTGTTTATTTAGCAGACACCTTTATCCAAGGCGACTTACAGAGACTAGGGTGTGTGAATTATGCACTTGAACTCGCGACGTCCAGACTATAGGGCACATCCTGCACTCCACACAGAGCGCCTTTACTGGATGTGCCACTCGCGAGCCAGAACCTGTCTTCTTAAGTCAATCACTTACAGTTGGCATGTCTGTTGGTGCATTGCATCTCTCCATCTCCTAAAGGACTTTCATTTCACTTTGCTTGCACTTATTCCAAGCTTGATTAGCCACAGTATATAGGTAACAAGCTCATGTGTTTATTAAACTCATAGTAAAACCAGGAATGAATCAAACTGCTAAGCAATGGGACTCTTATTTCCATCCCTGTAATGTAATGGACTGGGTGTAAAATGCAATGGGTTTGGTGGTCTCCGCTAAGCACTCAGATTGCAGATTAGCAGGCATGGTCCAACAGCTTTGACTAAAGGCACCATGCTCCTCACTTATCACAAGCACTAAAAATACAGTTTCAGATAACGGACAACAAAGACCTTAAGTGTTGGACACTAAGGCTACACATGCATCAGAAATGGAGGATGTTCATAAGAATAATATGTCTTTCTCTGAAACATGTTTATTTAAATATATTTAATGTGTGTGTGTGTGTGTGTGTGTGTGTGTGTGTGTGTTAATAAAATGTCTACGTCTTTAACATGAGGAATAGCAATAAGGAAACAAGTTTGCAAGTGTGGAGTTCTTAACTTGGAGCTTCTGTTGTAACCAGGTAGCTGCTTCACAATGCCCCTGAACAGTATGCCTTGCTTATCTGTACTGACCCCTGGCTGTGCATCAGGACCTGTTTATTCTAGTGTTGACTGGACTTTGATGCAGCAAACTTCAGTGGAGCTTTTAAAAAATGCAATGACATGTTCCTCTGTTGAAACCAGCTATTGGGACATCAGCCCATTTGCTGTTAGCTAGCTCTGATCATTTTGTTTTCCAAAGATAGAGGCAGCATTACAATACAGAAATTAAATTAGAAATTATGATATTGGGAAACATTTAAAAAAATCATACTAAGATTTGTTTATGTTTTAGCACTAAGGGACAACCATCCTGTCACGACATACAGTGTCTTATATGGAAATAAGTCATAGAAAATGTATATAGGCACATACTTAAAAAAATGGGAGATTGTAACTCACTCTCTCTCTCGTAAATTGTTTCACCTTGTGGTATCAAAGTTTACATCAAAGTGGTTATGAATAGATGAACTAATTCATGGTTATGAATAGATGAACTCATTCATTATTATTATTTGTTTATTTAGCAGGCGCCTTTATCCAAGGCGTTACAGAGACTAGGGTGTGTGAGCTATGCATCAGCTGCAGAGTCACTTACAATTACGTCTCACCCGAAAGATGGAGCACAAGGAGGTTAAGTGACTTGCTCAGGGTCACACAATGAGTCAGTGGCTGAGGTGGGATTTGAACTGGGGACCTCCTGGTTACAAGCCTGTTTCTTTAACCACTGGACCACACAGCCTCCTATTCATTATGAATAGATGTCTAGATGAACGCATTCATGGTTATGAATAGATGTCTAGGAGAAATGCATGGTTATGAATAGATTAACTCATTCATGGTTATGAACAGATGTCTAGATTAACTCATTCATGGTTATGAACAGATGTCTAGATTAACTCATTCATGGTTATGAATAGATGTCTAGATTAACTCATTCATGGTTATGAATAGATGAACTCATTCATGGTTATGAATAGATGAACTCATTCATGGTTATGAATAGATGAACTCATTCATGGTTATGAACAGATGAACTCATTCATGGTTATGAACAGATGAACTCATTCATGGTTATGAATAGATGTCTAGATTAACTCATTCATGGTTATTAATAGATGTCTAGATTAACTCATTCATGGTTATGAATAGATGAACTCATTCATGGTTATGAATAGATGAACTCATTCATGGTTATGAATAGATGAACTCATTCATGGTTATGAATAGATTAACTCATTCATGGTTATGAATAGATTAACTCATTCATGGTTATGTCTAGAGGAACTCATTCATGGTTATGAACAGCTGTCTAGATGAACTCATTCATGGTTATGAACAGCTGTCTAGATGAACTCATTCATGGTTATGAACAGCTGTCTAGATGAACTCATTCATGGTTATGAACAGCTGTCTAGATGAACTCATTCATGGTTATGAACAGCTGTCTAGATGAACTCATTCATGGTTATGAACAGCTGTCTAGATGAACTCATTCATGGTTATGAATAGATGTCTAGATGTACTCATTCATTGCCATTAAGGCTAGCTGTGTTACTATGGAGTATTTCATAATTTTCACCCCACAGCAAAATGAGTGTCATGTTTCTTCTAATTGCACATTTGCAAGCAATGTTTAGAATGCAGTTTGTTTTCTAGAAGACTCCCCTAGAGCTTTTCAAAAACAAATGTGCAATAAAAGAACATGTTTTCTAGTATGTAAAATCTGCAGTTCCAATTCCTTTTTAAAATCAATTCCTAATTCCCGTTCCCTTTTAATAAATTGCAGCACATCATTGATCAAAATTCCAACTAGCAGTAGTACTTGTTAAAATGAGCTTCTCCGTGGCAACAAATGCCTTCAGTTGAAGTCCCTTGGTGAATTCAATTGGAGTTGAACAATCACAACAATTATGTCTCTAAAATATCAGTTCCCTTGGGAATTGATTTTAAAAAGGAAATGGAATTGGAATTGGATATCAGGACTGTTCAGACTCTGACCACCTTCCAGCACCCCTTACTCATTTTCTTGATGAGCTTGACTTCCTCCTCTCCTCCCTCCCAGCTCCCTCCACCCCTGTTCTATTAGGTGACTTCAACATCCACCTCTCCAGCTATAACCTCTCTGCTGGATTTCTTCCCCTTCACTACTTCGCCTCCTGTCGTCGCCCCCCCCCCCCCCCCCCCCCGGGCCGTCAACTGGACTGTGTCTTCACCGGGGACTGCTTTTCCCCCAACCCACTCAGCCACTCCTCTCGATATTTCTGATCAGTATTTTATCTCCTTCTCTCTGTTGCTCCCATCCCTTCCTACTCGACCGACGTCCTGTGTCACCTTCTATCGAAACTTCTGCTCACTCTCCCCCTTAGTCTTCCTTCCTTCTAAACACGCCTCTGCCAAACGCTCCTACTTCCACTTCAGTCTTCTCGGCTGATGACTGTGCTTCCTTCTCCTCCAAAATCAGATATCCTCAAACTCTTCAATACCTCGCCTCCTTCCTCACCCACCCCCTGTCCTCTGATCACTCACTCCCCATTACCCTCTGAAACCCCTACTAATCTACCCTCCTTCTCCTTCTTGCCCCTCTCGGACTCTGATCTTTGCTCCCTGCTCCAGAGCCATAAAACCACCAGGTGTGCTCTAGACCCCCTCCCCACTCACCTTTTCCAGGCTGCTGCCCCTACTCTACTCCCTTTTATTTCCTCTATTGTCAACACCTCTCTGCTCTCTGGCTGTTTCCCCTCTGCCTTCAAACAGGCCTGCATCCCCCCCTTGATCCCTCATCCCTCCAGAACTACCGTACTGTCTCCCTTTTCCTCTCTAAAACCCTCGAGCGAGCGGTACATCATTACTGCAGAGTTGGTTCCAGATACCCATGATTCTCTGTGTAAAAAAAAAAAAAAATGTGCCTCCTATTTTCTGTTCTGAATTCCCCTTTGTCTAATCTCCACTTGTGACCCCTGGTCCTTGTTGCTTTTTTCAGGTCAAAAAAGTCCCCTGGGTCGACATTGTCAATACCTTTTAGGATTTTGAATGTTTGAATCAGATCACCGCGTAGTCTTCTTTATTCAAGACTGAATAGATAAAATTATTTTAGCCTGTCTGCATACAACATGCTTTTCAAACCCAGAATAATTCTGGTCGCTCTTCTTTGCACTCTTTCTAGAGCAGCAATATCCTTTTTGTAACGAGGTGACCAGAACTGAACACAATATTCTAAATGAGGTCTTACTAATGCATTGTAAAGTTTTAACATTACTTCCCTTGATTTAAATTCAACACTTTTCACTATGTATCCAAGCATCTTGTTGGCCTTTTTTTTTATCGCCTCCCCACATTGTCTAGATGAAGACATTTCTGAGTCAACATAAACTCCTAGGTCTTTTTTCATAGATTCCGTCTTCAGTTTCAGTATCTCCCATATGATATTCATAATGCACATTTTTATTGCCTGTAAAGTGTACTAAAACACCCAAAGGATCACATGGCTGAACTGCAGCAAACCCATCTAAAAGTAGCATTTATTTAAAAACTCCTAGAAATCCATTTCCTTACTAAAGTGGCCACATAGCCTCAGTGCTGGGGAGCACACCCCCTGTATAACTCCCTGTACTCTATAGCAGCTTTCTCACCCCCTACCTGCATTCAGCCTATTGCACAGCAGTTTAACCCATTCTTATTTTACTACCAGCTTGATTAGCCCCAGTGTGTCTAGATAACAAGCTGAGGTGTGTCTTATTAAACTCATGGTAAAACCAGGAATGGTTCAAACTGCTATGCAATGGGAATCCTTTTTTCCATCCCTAGTGTACCGTGTGTCGGCAAAATAATTGATCTTATTTACATTGTGCTGTGCTAGTAAGTTCCAATAGGGCCTGTGTGCAGCATTGTTTAAATATACATATATCATAACATACACTGTAGGTATCACTGTGGACTACTGCTACTGAAAGCTGTCATGTCATCCTTCAGTTTTCTCATCTTTCAGTGTAGTATATTAAGTGATGAACCCCAATGTCGCAGAACTGGGCAGATCATACAAAGTACTTATGCATCAATTCTCAAATCCCGGCAAGATCACAACCTGCATTTAAATGTGGAATTGAAAAGGAAAAAACTTTCCACTCCCTCTGGTTTTTTTTTGAAGTGCTACTTTATTATATTAGGACCGTTTTAACTCAGTGCTTCATCAAAACGACACTGCACTGCTTTATAATGCGTGAGACTGCAGAGGCTAGCACTCTGTCTTCTGCAAATAAAGACAACACAATATCTGGATGCACCTTTCTGTCAACCTAATTTGTTTTCTAGCTTGTGTTTGGACTTAATATTATTACCAAGTAGCGCTTCTTCTATATAGCGAGTTATTGCACAGGTCAGCAGTATCCAACCTGCTTTGAATCTGATGCAGTCCTTAAATATAAGCTCCTTTGAAAAGATGATATAAAATTGCAGTGCCGTGTACCCACAACACTTATTCACAAGTCTGCAGACTGTGCTGCAGTTTCCAGTTGATGCAAAGTTATAGCTTATAGCTTATAGCAACTCCTTGCCTTGTTTTGTGATGATGAAAATGTCACACTTACAGCCTGCTGGGGACTGGAGTATTGCAGGTGTTCTCTTCTTCTATTTATATGTATTTTCCTTTAGGCATCCATAGGAATATTGTTTGTATTCTGGGCATATACTGTATAATATCCTTGTCCGTCATTTATACCTTTTTAACCATTTGCCCTTTGCTATTTATTTTAAATATGTACTTGCTGTATAAACAGAATATTTAATTGTTTCTAGTATACATTTTTTATTTGCCTTTTTATTCAGTATCCTCTGCAATTAACCTTGAATCGCTCCCAGTCGCATCTTCTGATCGTCCTCTTTATGCGCGCTCTGTTTGTTTTTTTTGGCTCCTGTTTCTATGCTTTTTTTAAGTCATGGATGCTTTCTCTTATAAAATGTTTTTTGAAGAAATCAAAATAAAGGATATGTCAATGTTTTTTTCACTAATTGGCCTTGTGCAGGGATGCATGCACACAAGCAGGCTTCTGGACTTGTAGCTCTTATTTAGTAATGGGTGCAGGCTAATTGATTTGAAAAACAGTGAGTCAGGCCTGCTGATCTTGTCAAGCTACCCCCTGGTAAATTGAAATGGTCTCCAAGGATTTCTCAGCCTCCCAGTGCAGCTGAAGAGGAAGGCAAGCCCAGCTGATCCTCCTTGCTTTTAACAGCCACAGTGAGAGCTGTTTATAAAAAATGGATTGGTAGCAAAAGTAAAAAACAGTGCATGTGTAACAGGGCAGAGGATGGACGCGTGATCCTGCACACCTCAAGCGAACGTCTTAACCACTATGCAGAAGAGCCGGGCTCGTCTGCATTCATGGTTATAAAGCTTTTAACCTCATATCATCTCACCGACGGGGGACTGTTACACACGCCCATACATAATCGCTCACAATCGCTTATTAATCACACACTACTTAAAAGGTTTGAAATATTTGTATAAAATCAAACGTTTCTCGGATTATAGCCAAATGCAATCCGAAAGAGGCAAGAAGTGTATGATAAAGGACAAGTGATGATGCAAAATCAAGACCATGTGTTAATAAAACAAAGTTATTTTTCAGTGTTTCTTTGAGTCATTAAAGTAAGTCCTTAGTCATAATGTTTGTTTGCTTGATTGAGAAGTTTCTTCAGTTTTATTCCATATTGCATGTTGCTATGATTCAAAGCTGTATTCTCTATGCACAAAAGAATGTGTAATTGCTTGTTATGGATGGTTGAGAGACTTTATTATATAGCACTGTGGCGTTCTTGCATGTTGTTCCCGCACTGAAGCAGGAAGACAGGCAGGTGAGAGTCGGAATGAAGCACGGAGACACAGGTGCAGTGAAACACGTCAGCACAGCGCTCAGTATTTATTAACATATAAAACAAACAAAGAAAAACAATAATGTCATGTGACGCTACCAGCGATGGTAGCGCACAGAGGACGGTACAAGACTGTAAAAGACACTAAAAATAAAATACAACAACCTATCAATCAAAGGTGTCGTGAAAACGGCAGGCCTTGCAGCAGCCCCGATCATAGTGATCACTATGTTTTTATACTGACGCTCCGCTGAGACACGCCCACCTGCCTGCTGGAACAGACGATTGCTTTCAGCTGCTGCTCCATGCAGACAGGTAATCGTCCCCGGCGGAGTGCCACAGCAGTTAAACAATTAAATCAATTGATTTACAACATTAACCCAAAAATACAATAAAACTACATATTTCCCATGTGTAGGGCTTCCGCCCTCCCACAAACACCCACTGCCCAATTACATGTTTTCACTGCTGCACGTTTGCATTTAATCACTCTTTTGAAATGGTGTCGTTTTAGTTCTCTGCTGAAGGGCGTGGCAGGTTTTGTTCTTTTTAAACTAGCTGTCACGTCAGGTTTGCTGTGATTCAGTTTACACTTCCTTATCCAACAACCATTCAAACGAGTTACCCTTTATAATGACGGGATGTGGTCTGTCTGTGTGTATTAGGAATACCTTTATTAAAGAGCCCTTGAGATTTCATAAAGAACAAAGCTTGTACTACAAAAGAGATGTCACAATCCAAACTTTAACCTTACACTTGGAAATGGATTGTTCATGTTTCTGTATTAGCCAGTAAGATACTGCTCTGAGCCGTCCCATGTGTGGCATTATTAGTGTACCGAGTTTTTGACATCCTTGGCATTATTCTGGCTCCTCATCCACTAAACTCCTCCATTCTACTGTCAGTTCCAATAGAACATGGGGCATTTGCCAGCTACATGTTCTTGTAACATTTTAAATGGTTGCCTGCTGATTTCAAGGGACATCCGTCAATTTTTATGAAAGTTCACAGTCATACGTGGAGTGATTTTGTATTATACAAGTGTGTGTTGTCTTGGTATGGGCATTATTACAGCATGTGTTCATTTTTTCAGCTATTTGTTTTAGATCTAGACACACGTAAGAAAGTTTACAAACAAGAGGAGGTCATTCGGCCAATCTTGCTCGTTTCGTTGTCAGTAGTTTATTGATCCCAGAATCTCATCAAGCAGCTTCTTGAAGGATCCCAGGGTGTCAGCTTCAGACAACATTACTGGGGGGAGTTGGTTCCAGACCCTCGCAATTCTCTGTGTAAAAAACTGCCTCCTATTTTCTGTACATAGAGGCATTGCTTCAAATGACACTTACATTGCTCTGTATTGCATTACATTCTTTCCTGTACCCAGCAGGGGGGAGGGGATTAGCAGGCTGTTTTCCTTGTCCTTTGGCACCACCTTCCTAGCCCCATCTGGTAAGGAAAATAAAGCAGTCCTACAAAGGTAAAACTGTCAACGTGTATCTGCCACTTCAGAGTGAATGAACATGCAGAATCTTGATCACTGACAGATTTCAGCTGAATTGCTTCGGGGAATGCTTGCCAGCACTGTGCTCAGCGTGCACGACACAGCTCTCTCCAGATCCATCACAGCCCTGATTGTCTGAGCTGGCTGGTTTCAGTCAAACTGTCAGCTCGACGGTGTGTTGGTACAGAGTGTTCTGTTTTAAAGAGGTGTCTCCTTGGCAGTCTCCTTGCTTTTGTTTTCTGTGAACATGCTAATTAGTGTTGCTTGTGATTGCTGGTTGTGCGCTCACATATACAGAGGGTCCTTATAATCGCTTAAAGGTTAAATGTGTCTAAAACCTATAAGATGCTAGGAGTGTGTGAACAGCTTGTCGTGTTCCGAGTGTGACGGACAGATGGAGGGGATCAACTCATTGAGGTCCCCTAAACAAATCACTTCAGCAAACACTGTTTCCCAGTCGGTCCATGTCAAATCAGCAATGTATGTTTCAGTATTACGATTTCAGATGTTGTTCAAATAAACTGGGGTAAATGTTGTGGCCCACTTTTAGTTGCAGATCCACTTTGCAGATAGTGCTCACTAAACATTGTGTTGCGTAGTGCCATCTGTTGGGCATACGTGGAACTGCAGATTTGGGTTTATATACTGGTAATCCACTAAGAAAGTGTTTACCAGTGGTTTGTTTTGAAGGAATTGAAATTGATTAAAAGGGAATTGGAAATTAAAATTGATTTTTAAAAGGGAATTGGAAGTAGAATGGGGCAAAGGAGTTGACCCCAGCTCTGGAGGTTACTATAATTGCTGTAGTTATTTCAAGGAGCCTGTGGAAGACAATGTAGTACTATACTGAATTCAATGAACGAATTTCCAAGCATTTGTGATTTTAAGGGATATGTAACTGCAAATGCCATTTTTTTAACAGATGTTCTGCTGTTTCCGATAAATATTTGAAAAGTCATTTTATATGGTATAATATATGGCAGTAGGGTAGAGTAAAATTACCTCTCTCTTTCTTTTTTCAGTCATCAGTTAGTGCATTACAAGAGGATGTATAACTTGGTGTCTGGTGGTTTACTTCAGTGGGGTTTTAAAGCACAGTAGTCTTTTCCTTTTGTTTTTGTTCCCAGAAATGCATTTTAAGTGTACACAGGTCATCTGCAATATAATAAATTGTGGCCGCAAGCAAAGGTATTGAATTGAGTCACTAAGAAAAAGGAGCTCAATAAACCAATTGTTGGATCTGGAGGGGGGTAATGCCTTCAGACAAAAGTTAATTAATTAGTATATTTGCGGCCTGTATAGATTCACATGGTTATAAACCACGCTCCGTCCCTCTTGGACTTCGACAGCAGTAAAATAGCGTGCACTGTCTGTCTGTCTGTCTGTCTGTCTGTCTGTCTGTCTGTCTGTCTTTCTTTCTTTCTTTCTTTCTTTCACGGTGTGTGTTGGGAACGCTGTGTGCTTCCTCAAGCTGTTTCAGACCTAATCATGTTATAGATTTAGAGATTAGGTTTGTCAGTTGGTTCAGCAAAGAGGCCAAGGCAAACAAAAGCTGATTTCAGGAGTTTGTATGAGATTACTGAACAGCACTAGCGGGAAAAATCTATTAAACTGTTTGTGAACGTGTGGGTTGCAGTGCTCAGGTGTACAGGTGATGCAGGTGCTTCAGCAATGACAAAGACAAAACTCCCAGTTCTAAACAGTTATTTTATTTATCTTTCTCTCCGTTAAATAATAAACGCTGGCTCTACACACCAATGTGTATTGCCAGCTTTAAACCACAGGGTTCAGTCCCAAAATAATAATAACAAACATAGCCACTGTCACTTCTCCTGACAGTGAGAGCTCTGCATGCAGGTGCTGGTGCAAGGAATTCAGTGACAAGTAATGTAAGTGCAGACCGGGCTTGATGCTGGCCTGTAGCGACAGCTTCCCGGCTCGTGTTAGCCATCTAGTAGTGACATACACAGACAGTTAGATTGGGCTTGATGCTGGCCTGTAGCGACAGCTTCCTGGCTTGTGTTAGCCGTCTAGTAGTGACAAACACAGACAGTTAGATTCCACAAACAAACACATTTAACACTCACGATACGTTTACACAGTCCGTTTCCTTTATCGGTCAGTTTCGTAATCATATCCTTAGTCAAGCACCCTGCGATAGCTAGTTCCGTCACGTCTCCAATCCATGACTGACACATCGCGTATCGCTTTAGGGTGATGACCTCGGGCATTGTGACCGCCCCCTTCCTGGCTGGCTGGCTTCCGACTGACCCTGGAATTAACTGTCAGACCAACCAGTACGAGGCACTTTGTTCCTGTTATACAGTGCCCTCACAGGTCGGGAGGGAGATTGTTGACTAGGATTAATTCACTCTCTGTCACGCTGTTATGTCAGGAAAGCATAATTTGTCTGATGTGCCATTTTTTCATTGTCATGGAAGCTAACAAACGGTAACAGTACCCTCTCTTCGAGGTATTCTGGTTGCCATATAGTGGTCATGTGATCTTTTGGTTTCCTGATTTAGTAAGTTTCCAGTTATTGCCCTCACATTTGAACCAGTACCCCTTTTACAACAGTGATTCTTACAGTTGTCGTTACTGCTGAACATTTTAAACCTACTGTCTCCGACACCGAGTGGTGATGGCTTCATGTTTGCAGTAAACACTGCAGGCTAAGTGTGTTGGTTAAATTAGTATGTGACTCAATATGCCTGCCACGTTATTAACAGAACAGGGCAATTTAATTTTTTGGGGTTTAAAATCGTGATTCTATTTAGCTGATCTAGGCTGCTGTGCAAAATGCCACGGGTAATTACACTGCATTACATAGAAATGTTTGAGTGGCTCACACTGTGTGCTTTTGATGCATATGTTAAGTCTAATACCCTGTTATCATTCCAGTGCAGGTTAAGGTTCTCGCTCCCATAGCTGTCATTAAGGGTCTCATGATTGAACTGTATTTGCTGCTGCTGAGCCCAGAATACACAGAAGAGCCTGTGTGAAAATTACAAAATCTTTGGCATTCTAATTAAAGACAAAAGAAAAAAATGGCCTATAGCAACCTCTTTTCAGCAAAATCAATGGCTGCCCAGTGACTTGTAAATGTCTTTGCTGCTGTTTACAGTAAGCATGCCGAGTCACACTGTTGAAAGCTTTTTATTGAAGGCTCGGAAGGGGCAGATTAGTAGTGTAGCTTTAATCTTTGAGGTGAATGTTAAGCAAAACTGCAGACTGAAGGAGGCACGAATCTGGAACAGGCACACTTCCTCATACTGAAGATTGTATCTAAGGAATATTCTCGAGCACATAGTGCAGGGATGGAAAGAAGACTCCCATTGCATAGCAGTCTGATCCACTCCTGGTTTCACTGAGTTTAAGACAACACACCTGGAGCTTGCTACCTGTACTGTGGCTAATCAAGCTTGTATTAAAGGGTAAGTAGCACGAAGTGAGCGATCCCGCCCTCTGACAGACTGGGGGTTCAATCCCAGGATGGGGGACACTGCTGCTGTACCCTTGAGCAAGGTACTTTACTTAGATTGTTCCAGTAAAAACCCAACTGTATAAATGGGTAATTGCATAAAAATATAAATAAATAATGTGATATCTGTATAATGTGAAATAATGTATAATGTGATATCTTGTAACAATTGTAAGTCGCCCTGGATAAGGGCGTCTGCTAAGAAATAAAATAATAATAATAATAATAATAATAATAATAATAACAAAGGAAAGAATGTGTTGGATGTCAAAGTGAATATGATAACGGCAGTGAGTGATGAAGCCAGTTTGCTTAAAAAAATTAAAAGCAGACCGGACATTTCCATCAATGGATTTAGGAAATCTGGAATTTATGATGCGATCAGAAACTTTGAGGCTGTGTAAACTGCGCCTGCTACTGTAGAACTGTTCTTTTTTAGGTTAAGCAGTTTTGTGTTATTTATTTTATTTTTTTACAAGGGGTTAATTAAGTAGCAGCCAAAATTGTATATGGCAGACTTCTTAAAGTCTGTAACAAAATGGTGCAAATTTGCTTTGGATTATTGTTGTCGATAGTGTAGATACTACTATCCACTGTGCTGGTACCGCAAAGTCCCTAAACAATATGTTAAAATAAATTACTTCTGCACCATAGAAAAATGTGTTGATTTTGCCAGTGCTTGCAGTCTATTAACCAGTTTTAAATTTTAAAGCGTTTTAGTTTCGGCTTTATTGTTAAAGTTTTCAGACGTGCAATACTGTCCTACAATTACTGCATGATACTATAACGCGCCTGGTGCTGCCGTCTTCAGGACTGAGACAGAGCTGATGCAGCAGTATCCCAGGATGCTTAGCGGGACTGTGAACTGTTCATGTTTCTGTTATTAGTGTGTATTAGTTATTGTATGTGTTTATCTTACCTGCCGTTGCAGTAATTGTGTTGCATCTGTTTGTCTGTCGTGCCCCGTACCCCTTCCGTGTGTGTTCCCGGTGCGCACACCCATGCTGGGCCCAGACAGCAGCCATCGTGGGAGGCCCAACAGCAGCGCTGGAGGGATGGTGGCTAGTCCCACCCTGAAGCAGATGACATCACCCCACCTGGGAAGGGAATTCCCGAAGACCCACCCGGCCGTGCAGGAGCTTTTGCAACAGAGCAATGAGGGTCTGACAAGTGAAGAGAAGGAGCAGCTGAAGGCGTTGCTGGTGGAGTATGAGGACACCTTTTCTGCGAGGGACGAGGACTGTAGCCGTACGGACTTGGTGCAGCACCACATTGACGCTGGTTCGGCGGCTCCAATTTGCGAATGGCCGTGGCGAAGAGTGGAGCCACCGAGCAGAAGATCAAAGAGATGGCTGCGGCGGGGGTCATTGAACCCTCGGATGGTCCATGGTCCGGCTGTCCTGGTTAAAAAGAATGATGGTTCGTGGTGGTTCTGCATAGATTACTGGGAGCTGAACGATGTGACCCGCAAGGACTCGTACCCTTTGCCACGCATTGACAACGCCCTGGATTACATCCCAGGGTCACGTTGGTTCAGTTCATTCCATCTCCGCAGCGGCTACTGGCAAGTGGGGCTCGCGCCAGAGGTCAGGCTGAAGACAGCCTTTTCCATTGGGCAAGGACTGTTGCAGTTCGTACTCCCAGTTTCGACGGTGCCCTGGGAACTTGTGTCGAGTCATGGACTGTGTACGTAGTGCTGGGTTGAAACTGAACCAGAAGAAATGCGACCTACTGCGGCGTGAAGCCAAGTTCTTAGGGCACATGGTGAGACCAAACTGCGTGGCCACTGACCAAAGCAAGGTGGCAACCGTGCAGCAGTGACCAGTACTGACCAACGTCTCAGAGCTACGCAGTTTCCTTGGCCTGGCCTCCTATTACCATCGCTTTGTTCAGGACTTCGCCAGCATCTCCAGCCCCTTCCACTGCATTACTGACAAAGGCAGCCAGTTCAGCTGGACTCTGTGAGTCTGTCTTCACCAAGCTCCGCAAGGCCCTGTCCCTGGCTCCTGTCCTCACCTACTCCTTCATCGTAGACAGAGACACAAGCAACTGAGTGTGACGGAGCTGGTAAGGGGCGGGCTGCTGCTGGGGCTGCTAGGGTCCTATCTCTCACCAACGCGGAGCTGGAATAAGTTCATGCCTCCGACCCAGTGCTGGTCGAAGTGCGGGGCTGGGTAACCTCCCAGCAGCAGCAGCCAGCCTGGGACCAGATGTCGGCATCCGCCCTGGAGGTAAAAGCGCTCCACTCGCAATGGAGCAACTTGGTAGTACGGGGTGTGCTGCTTTACCGAGCCTGGTAGGAGCCGGTTTGGGGTCTAACTCAGTGGCAGCTCTTGGTCCCCAAGGCTCTGTGCGCTGCCGTGCTCTGCAGCATGCATAGGGTGGCTGGAGTAGGACACTTCGGTGTCAACAAGACCCTGCGGCGCCTCTGGGACAAGTTCTACTGGGCTGGCTGCTGGCAGGATGTGGAGCTACACTGCCACTGCTGTGACACCTGCACCGCTCAGAAGGGACACATGGGACGGCGCGCATGCACCACTTCATCAGTACCAGGTGGAGGCTCCGATGAAGCGGGTGGAGGTCGATGTCCTGGGCCTCTTCCCCCAGACTGAGGCTGGGGCCATGGATTACTTTACCAAGTGGCCCGAGGCATATGCGGTTCCCGACCAAAACACCATCACCATGGCTAACTGTTTGGTCAACTAAATATTCAGCCGCTCCACCTGTCTTATTGCCAGCCTCGCTACCAGCCACAGCACCGCTGTCAGCCCGTTTTCCAGCACCACCACCTGCCAGCCCGGGACTGTCCTCTAAATGGGACGCTGGGAATATATATTGTAAATTTGCCTTTTATTTTGCACTGCTAAAAGATGAAAACTTTTCGAATGGTAGCATATTGATTTTAGAATACAGCTTGTGTTGTGATTTGATACGTAATGACTTAAGAAGTGATCACACAAGCATGATCCTATTTAAATCTCTACAGGTTTTTTGTTTCATTTAAGACACGTTTGCTTCAATCCCTATACTCTTCCTTTTAGTTAGGATAAATGGGCTCCTCAAGTAGACCAACTTCACAGATAATTCCTTCATCAATATGCTTTTGAGGGGGCTGTGTGGTCTAGTGGTTAAAGAAACAGGCTTATAACCAAGATGTCCCCGGTCAAATCCCACCTCAGCCACTGACTCATTGTGTGACCCTGAGCAAATCACTTAACCTCCTTGTGCTCCGTCTTTCGGGTGAGATGTCGTTGTAAGTGACTCTGCAGCTGATGCATAGTTCACACACCCTAGTCTCGTATCTTGTAAAGTGCTTTGTGATGGTGGTCCACTATGAAAGGTGCTATATAAAAATAAAGATTATTATTATTATTATTATTATTATTATTATTATTATTATTATTATCAGTGTGAATGAGTGCATGTTCTTTTATTGAAGCTGATTTAACAGCTAATTAACATGTTAATTTGCTGCAGTACATAATGATTCTGTGTTTCTGAGGATTTGCTTGCTTTCCGAGTGTTAAGCTCCAGTTTTGCGGATGGAATCAGGGAATTGGAAGAATGTGTTCGTCATGAATTGATAAGGACTGTTCAATAGTAGTTCATAAAGGATTTCATGATTTACCGTATTCCTTTGAATTTAAGACGCACGTTTTAAACCAATTTTTTCTTCAAAAAATTTAAATTCGAGTACAGTATAGTGATGCATGCATTAAAATCGCCAACAAAAGCTGTGACTGCCCGAGTACACAAACAGCAATGTGACTGACTGGCAGTTGAAGGGTTCCGTAGTAGGAATCCTGCAGCGCGGACGCTCTGCTTCTCGATGTAAACAATGCAAGCTTTCGCTCAGCGCCTGCCTGTGTAGCTATGGCCGTGGTGCAGTAGCCTTGAACTGGCGTTGCTGCGTTCTTAAACAGGCGTAGGCATGCCCCCCAGCCAATCAGGACCTCCCGATCAGCTCAGCTCTGGGCAAGCCTTCCTGTTTACCACAGCAGCAGTGCAGATGAACCAGCGAGTGTCCTCCCTGTCACAAAGCATCATTAGCTACCTGAGAAATTCGAAGAGAAGCTTTTACAATTTCAGCATTTCGTTATTAGGCTCAGTTCTAATCAGACCCTGTATTTTTCTAGTTGCCAAGCAATACAACAGTTCACAAAAAGGGAGAAAAACAGGTGTGAGTAATCACAAATGGAAATGAGAAGCAGCACATAACTGTAATGCTCTGTGTGACAGCAGACTGGAAATGAGAAGCAGCGCATAACTGTAATGCTCTGTGTGACAGCAGACTGGAAATGAGAAGCAGCTCATAACTGTAATGCTCTGTGTGACAGCAGACTGGAAATGAGAAGCAGCTCATAATTGTAATGCTCTGTGTGACAGCAGACTGGAAATGAGAAGCAGCTCATAACTGTAATGCTGTGTGTGACAGCAGACTGGAAATGAGAAGCAGCTCATAACTGTAATGCAGTGTGTGACAGCAGACTGGAAATGAGAAGCAGCTCATAACTGTAATGCTCTGTGTGACAGCAGACTGGAAATGAGAAGCAGCACATAACTGTAATGCTCTGTGTGACAGCAGACTAGAAATGAGAAGCAGCTCATAACTGTAATGCTCTGTGTGACAGCAGACTGGAAATGAGAAGCAGCACATAACTGTAATGCTCTGTGTGACAGCAGACTGGAAATGAGAAGCAGCTCATAACTGTAATGCTGTGTGTGTGACAGCAGACTGGAAATGAGAAGCAGCTCATAACTGTAATGCTCTGTGTGACAGCAGACTGGAAATGAGAAGCAGCTCATAACTGTAATGCTCTGTGTGACAGCAGACTGGAAATGAGAAGCAGCTCATAACTGTAATGCTGTGCGTGTGACAGCAGACTGGAAATGAGAAGCAGCTCATAACTGTAATGCTGTGTGTGAAGCAGACTGGAAATGAGAAGCAGCACATAACTGTAATGCAGTGTGTGAAGCAGACTGGAAATGAGAAGCAGCTCATAACTGTAATGCTGTGTGTGTGACAGCAGACTGGAAATGAGAAGCAGCTCATAACTGTAATGCTCTGTGTGACAGCAGACTGGAAATGAGAAGCAGCTCATAACTGTAATGCTGTGCGTGTGACAGCAGACTGGAAATGAGAAGCAGCTCATAACTGTAATGCTGTGTGTGACAGCAGACTGGAAATGAGAAGCAGCTCATAACTGTAATGCTCTGTGTGACAGCAGACTGGAAATGAGAAGCAGCTCATAACTGTAATGCTGTGCGTGTGACAGCAGACTGGAAATGAGAAGCAGCTCATAACTGTAATGCTGTGTGTGACAGCAGACTGGAAATGAGAAGCAGCTCATAACTGTAATGCTCTGTGTGACAGCAGACTGGAAATGAGAAGCAGCTCATAACTGTAATGCTCTGTGTGAAGCAGACTGGAAATGAGAAGCAGCACATAACTATAATGCTGTGTGTGTGACAGCAGACTGGAAATGAGAAGCAGCTCATAACTGTAATGCTGTGTGTGACAGCAGACTGGAGATGAGAAGCAGCACATAACTATAATGCTGTGTGTTGGAAAACATGGAACAAGTATTGAATAGCAGTTTGCTACGCATGAGGAATGACGGCTGTATTCATGTTATTTTTCTGAAAAGTGATTTAACATTGGATAGAAAAAACTGTTAGTTCCAAAAATGCAAGCACTGCTGTGATAGATGAAAGCTGCAATATGGTAGAGAAGTTAAGATTCATTTGTGTCAAAGCAAATGGCTGGCCAGCAGAACACGGCTGTACAAACAAGTCCTTTGATCTCCAGCCCTGACATGAAATTTGGGGAATCCACTGGGTTATAAAACTAGTTAACAGGTTTTTGCTTAGAAAATACAGCTGGTTTATGACGGGGTCATAAAGCTAGTTTTCAAAGGGGACCGAAGAGACCAGGCTCTAAGACTTCAGAGAGATCCAAAAAGAGATAATGCCACTGGGATCAAAGTGTCTTAGGAAAATCGGAGAGATAGGAACAAGGAAGATGACAAAAACCAGATGTATGGACCTTTGTGACACCAGGGTCTGAAGAAAGCACTGAGTTCAGAGATCTTCACACTAGAACACACACACACACACACACACACACACACACACACACACACACACATAATGATAATGAGTTGTACCTTTTCTATTGGTTAAGTGTCAGAGAAAGAGGAGGGGAGAGACACCTATGCAGAAGGGTATTTAATGTCATGCAACAATTGTAAGAACGAGTATTCTGTGTCCTGTACCTGGGACCAGACTCCCTGCATATTTCAATAAACCTAACAACTGACTGAAGAAAAGGACTCTGTGCAGTTTCTTGAATCTACTTACTCACCATCCTCTTTTTTTAAGTTACATCACTGTGTGTGACAACAGACGGCTACAAACTGCTTCCATACGTCATTTTCTTATATGAGTAAATGCATCTTTGTAAATACATCTTTTATTTTATTATTTTTTTATTTTTTTATTTAAGTTAAGGGTGGGAAATTTGGGTTGTGTCTTAAATTTGAAGACGTCTTAAATTGGAAGGAATACGTATTCAATCTGTGTCTTATGTTTTTTTCATGGGCTGATGTGGCCAGTTCCGCTGGTAAACAACTTGTGGAATTTGAACAGTATTGGAGATTAATGTCAAGGATTCCCCTGGGTGTGAGAGGAAGCAGCAGCAGACTTTCTAATGTCATTGCCATTGATGGCCTTGGCCTGGATACTTCTGACTTGTGTTACATGAATCTGCTTCTAAAAACAGAATGTCTTTGAAACCATGCGCTGATCGTGTGCGTGTGGTTATAATCCTATGAATTCTTTTTTTTGCATCTGTTTTTGTTTGTGCTATAGAAATGTTCGTTTGTTACCTGTCTCGTACGCAGGGGCATGAATGATCAAGTTAGTTGCATCAAAAGTAGTTTCCTTTCTGTCTTTTTTTCTTTCTCTGTCTCTTGTTTGTTTTTTTCTGTCTCCTTCAGTCAGTCTGTCTGGAATAGCTCAGTGTTGGGGAAACAGAGCCACTCGGAATGATTACAAACATTGTAAACACAAAAGGCTGGTTTCACATACCCCGATTAGCACTAATCCTGGACTATCCAATGTTATTTTTAGGTAATACAGACCATGACTATTGCCAGCCTGGTCTGTGAAACCAGCCAAAAATGACATTTTAGCACAGGCGTTTCAGGTTTTGTTCTCTGTCCTGCTAATGTAATGTTCCTCCCTCCTTGCTGTGACAGGAAACCACCAGATGCTGTTGAACTCTGTGCTTATCTCCCCTCTGAACGATCTGTTCAGCGATTTCATCAAGTATCAGGAGATGATTGAAACTACCCTGGACATGGATCAGGTACAGAGACACTGTAGGAAGGGGGGTGACCACCCTGGACATGGATCAGGTACAGAGACACTGTGTGGAGAAGGTGGGTGACCACCCTGGACATGGATCAGGTACAGAGACACTGTGTGGGGAAGGTGGGTGACACCCTGGACATGGATCAGGTACAGAGACACTGTGTGGGGAAGGTGGGTGACACCCTGGACATGGATCAGGTACAGAGACACTGTGTGGGGAAGGTGGGTGACACCCTGCACATGGATCAGGTACAGAGACACTGTGTGGGGAAGGTGGGTGACACTCTGGACATGGATCAGGTACAGAGACACTGTGTGGGGAAGGTGGGTGACACCCTGGACATTATTATTTTATTATTATTTATTTCTTAGCAGACGCCCTTATCCAGGGCGACTTACAATCGTAAGCATGGATCAGGTACAGAGACACTGTGTGGGGAAGGTGGGTGACACCCTGGACATGGATCAGGTACAGAGACACTGTGTGGGGAAGGTGGGTGACACCCTGGACATGGATCAGGTACAGAGACACTGTGTGGAGAAGGTGGGTGACACCCTGGACATGGATCAGGTACAGAGACACTGTGTGGGGAAGGTGGGTGTCACCCTGGACATGGATCAGGTACAGAGACACTGTGTGGGGAAGGTGGATGACACCCTGGACATGGATCAGGTACAGAGACACTGTGTGGGGAAGGTGGGTGACACCCTGGACATGGATCAGGTACAGAGACACTGTGTGGGGAAGGGGCAATCATTCATCTGAGATCCAGAGAGCGGGCGGACTCATACTGAATATCCAGGCAATCATTCAGCTGAGACACAGAGAGCGGGCACACTCATACTGAATATCCAGGCAATCATTCCCTGAAATTGATGGCTTCCTTTGAGATGACGATTCCCCTTTTTGTTTGGCTCACACAATCAGCAGATTTGTCTGACACCCTGATTTGAGGTGACCCCAAATCTATCCTGTGTTATACAATACAGTATTCTCACAACTCTGCAAGTTTTTAATGATCTCTAATCTTCCAAGTTGTTTTTGTTTGAATAAATAATGGTGTAAAGACAAAAACTCTGGATGTGAGGATAGAAGAAGAAATTGAGACTGTTCATCATGAATTAATAAAGAATGTATGTTCTCGCCGCTGAAAAATTTAACATTTGGGTACTCTGTTATAAAAGTTTAATAATTGATGTTAATAAGTGCTGATATTGTACAAAAATGTGGAATGTGTCCACTAATGGAGCCTGGTGTCAAAGAATCCTCCCTGAGTCTGAACAGAATCAGATAATTGATGTCAATAGTTCATACATCTGCCTTAATTAATTAAAATCTGCTTTTAAAATGTAATGTTAGATTTGAAGTCATGAAAGCTCAAACCGAGCAACAGTGATGCTATGTTCACTGCAGTGTACTCCCCTGTAGAGCTCCTGTCTATTAATGTTCCTGTAAGTTGCATAATTAACGTGGTATCCCGATCACCGCTCGCATCCAGTTCAAGACTCTTGTACTAGCCTACAGATGCCTTGACCAGACTGCACCCAGCTACCTCCAGACCCTCATCTCTCCCTACACCCCCACTCGACCTCTCCGCTCCGCCTGCACTAGAAGACTGGCTCTACCTCCGCTACGCTCCCCTGCCTCCAGAGCCCGCTCCTTCTCCACCCTTGCTCCGCAGTGGTGGAATGACCTTCCTACAGATGTCAGGACTGCCCAGTCCCTGACCACATTCCAGCGCCTCCTTAAGACTCACCTCTTCAAACAGCACCTGTAGAACTCCTCTGTTTGTATCCTGGGACACTATCACCCTTCATGTAAATGTGCTTTATTTTGCTCTTATCTGCCCCCTATTTTACTGCATTTAATCCTGTACTTCAGAATACTGTAATCTGCCAAGTGTTTAACCTGTAGTACTTTGTATTTAATCACATCCTGATGTAACTATCACTATTTGATCATATCCTGATGTAACTATCACTATTATCTGCTGTATTATTGAATTGTGGTTTGTCACACTTGTACTTTGCTTGAACAAAAGTTATTGTATTTCTTGCTCTTATTGTATTACTTGTATTGTAAGTCGCCCTGGATAAGGGTGTCTGCTAAGAAATAAATAATAATAATAATAATAATAATAATAATAATAATAATAATAATAATAATAATAATAATAATAATATTTTATTTATTTATGCATTCATTTATTATCGCATTAATTAATAAAAAAAAAATCTGTTTTCATCAGTAAACAAGTATTCCCCAGTGCAGTAATGCTCAATAATGGTGTGTTTGCCTTGCACACCTTCCTGGTGCTCTGAAGTTACTAACAATGGCACCACAAGCCGCTGTGTCTGTAATATACATGTTGGCTTCTCACAGTGAGTGAATGCTCTTTGTCGTGACCCGGGCGGTGCTTTGTTTGTGTTTCTGGGTAATGTGTGGTTTGGAACGAGGTCTTGGTCTCCATGGTGCATATCTCAGATAAATCAGGAGAACATTTATTTATGAAGCTGAATGACTTTTACGTTCCATGCAGCGTGTTCTTTATCGCACCTCTCGCAGTATATACAGACCCGGATAGTGGATAGACACAAGGAAGGGCATGCTTAATTACAATTAAATACACGCCATTATTGGGAGGATGTGTGTCATTAACAGCAGCTCCGATTATATTAAAAAGCATTCAGCTGTGCAGGTATGAAAGGCTTCTTCTCTGAATTTCATTCATGTGACACACTGCCTGCTCCATTCATAAGAAGCGGGCTGAACAGGCTTTCAGTGGAGCTTTACTGGAATCTTATCTGTTGAAACACCATAAGTAAAAAGGTTACCTAATACGCCACACCTTGTCTCCTCATCTACATGTTATCGGGTGGTAATTGTGACGTGTTTGTCAGGCTGTCTGAACTCCTCAAAGAGCAGAATGTCAGACAGCATTACAGCAGGGTGAGCCGCAGTTCAGGCTGTGCAGTTTCAATGACGGCGTGTTTGACCTTCAGGTGGAGCACCATGAGTTCCTCTTGAAGCTGTCGTTCGACCCGAATCTGAGCGAACTGCGGGACAAAATGGACATCCTGGAGAAGAGCATGCAGTCTGGCTTGAGCAGCGCGGCCAGAGAGCTCGGTAAGAAGCTGCTCACACCTGAGCTTTCCGTTAATTCTGGGGAAGAGGGGTTTCATTGCAACAGTTTTGTTTTATTATAGAGCAAGTAGCTTCAAATGTACATTTCCCTTTTTTTATTTTTAATGCGCCCTTTACTTTTTATGATAAGTCATTCTGAGAGATTCTTATTGCATTCTCTACTTTAAATGTATACCCGTTAACCCTGTCAGTACTGGAAAATCACTGTATATCTTAACCCGTATGTAGATCCCATGCATAAAACATACAGCATCATTTAAATGAGCCCCACTACACAGGATCTCCTGAAAGACCCCTTGGCTGACTTCATTTTTGTTTCTCAGTTTAAGTTCCTTTTCTCCCTTGTTAGGAAAATTTGAATTTATCTGGCAGACAAATAAACACAAGCGCTTCACACTTCCACACAACGAGATCAAGTTAGAGATTAGTTCAGTCACTCCTCATCGGTGGGAACCGCAACAATCTGGCATAGCGTTATTGCTTTCATACTGCTTGTATGGTTCACTTTACTGCCATGGAGATGGTAGACTCTACAAATACAGCAATGAAGACTTGAATTTGATTTGCTTCATCACGTGTCCAGATTATACCTTGTTGTACAGATTTAATTTTTTTTAATAGCTAGTAGAATCTATTAGAACGATGGTTGATGCTGTATTAATTAAACCACAATGGATTGCTTTTGAAGCTGCTGTTGAGTTTGAAGCTTGGGTACTGTTTGGGGTCAGTTGACCTCTGCTTAAACAGGACCGATTGACAGAAATAAAAGTATTTCATGACCGTTTTCATACCACTTAGCAGGAAAGCTTGTCTGTTTAAAACATACTTTACAAACGACTTTCAACACCAATAAAGCCACACAGCACTCATAGAAACCCTTGCACATTAACTGCTGTTAACCCATTTATTATTATTATTATTTGTTTATTTAGCAGACGCCTTTATCCAAGGCGACTTACAGAGACTAGGGTGTGTGAACTATGCATCAGCTGCAGAGTCACTTACAACTACGTCTCGCCCGAAAGACGGAGCACAAGAAGGGTTTAGTGACTTGCTCAGGGTCACACAATGAGTCAGTGGCTGAGGTGGGATTTGAACCGGGGACCTCCTGGTTACAAGCCCTTTTCTTTAACCACTGGACCACACAGCTACAGATGTCAGATAGAGACCTTCTGTTGTTGGCAGACCTGTCACCTCATACACTCCCTTCTTTTGTAGCAAGACAGCTGGCTTGTTTCTGAATCGCTGTTTGCAGTCAAAGGATTTTTTTTTGCTTCAAAGAATACAATCTCTTCAGGAAGTAGTCTTGGCTCGAAGAACATTTGTCAGTGAAGCCCTCCTGCCCACTCACCTCATACAAAAAGATATTTTGGATAGCTTTTATGCCAGAGATTACTTGAGGTTGCTTGTGGTTTTTTCCCCCTATAGGTCTGGAGGCAGGCAAAACTGTAAAGCTGGAGTCAAGTGCCCAGCTGGGGTATTACTTCCGAGTGACTTGCAAAGAGGAGAAAAGCCTATGCAACAAGAAGCAGTTCAGCATCTTAGATATCCAGAAGAACGGAGTGAGGTTCACCAACAGGTAGGTCCTGCCAGGGTGCTGAAGAATAGCTGAAGCAAGGACAGAGTTACCCTGCACAGCATCTACATGACGTTAATGGCAAAATAAGACCTTAATACTACTAACTAGGGGTGTGCTGGTACTTGGCTTTTAAGAAGCATTTATCAGCAGGTATTAATTAAATAAATCCATTTGTTACTGTGTTAATTTCAAAACAAGAAAAGCTGTCCGTCCCTCACTTTTTTGAGTACCAATCAATTGCAATTAAAAGCCAATTGGAAGCACATTTTCCTCTCATCCGGGGCGCTGAGATTTTGTCAATGGATGTGAGGAAAATGTGCTTCCAGTTGGCTTTTAATTGGTACTCAGTTGTAAAAGTGAGGGAAGGATAGCTTTTCTTGTTTTGAAATCAACACATAAATGAATGGATTTATTTAATACCTGCTGATATTTAAATTATGATTATCAGCACACCCCTACTACAAACAGCCAGGTCTTTTGATGTGTTTATTTTCATGGAAGTTGTTCTTGGCTCTTGCAGTTTATTTTAGTTAGCACACATGCCATTTTTCTTGTGCTGTTTTGAGCTCATCATTCATGGTTTTGCAGCCCAACACATCTCTCAGGCTTAAAACGTGAACTGGTGCCCGCAACGTGAAATTTCAGTGGAATGTATCGATTGCACAGAACATTTAACTGAGCGCCACTACACAGGATGTTAAATGTGGATGACAGCTGCGGTGCTGCATTAACCAGTGAAATGAAGAGTCTTCAGATGTGACATTAATCACAGCTGCGTTGATCGGTGTGTGCTGCATTCATTTACGGAGATTAACTACATTTCAAACTATTCTGTGTCTTTCACTAAAATCTGTTCGTTGGAGCCAAGTGTTCCCAGAGGCCCTGCTGTAAATGAGTTAAGAAGTGTTCATTGCATGCATGGTTCTGTAATTTAAATAGTTTACATTAAAACGAGTGGTTTAACACAACTTCCAGTGTGAAATCCCTTCAGCACCATCTGCCGTCTCTGTCGTCCAGTTTCTTGCCAGCCAGCTTTGACATCACAAAATGGTAATTAAAATAAAAACATACTGATGTCTAACAAGTCCAGCATGCAGTGTGAGGTGGAAATATTAAGCAAAGCCTGTTTTGCTGACTTTTTAAAGAAAATACAAAACTAAAAAAGTTGTGTATGAACTGCATAGATGTGCACGTCAGTCATTGATGGGTGTGTAGCTCCCTGCTTGAACCAGCTCTTCTCTTCTGAATACTATCACTCATCAAGCTGAACACCAAGACGTATGATATGCAGCAGGTATCGGATGGTTACAGTTTCTGTATTTTCACTTTTCCCCAAGCTGCACACCACAGACTTCTCTTATTTTGAATTGGCCTCATCAGTATTAGGCTTGCCATGTTCTCTGCTGCACTGCAAGCGCTGTGATTGTCGCTTCACTCCTCAGCACATGACAGAAGAGCACACTGCGAGTCCTGCTTTTTATTTAACCAGTCGCTCTATTTTTCTCTCTTGCTGCTTGAAGGTGATGTGCTGTTCCCAGGAGCTCCACTGTAGTAAAACACTGTAATTAGAGGCATGCTATTGAAAGCTTAATTGGCTGTACCAGAAAATCAATTTGGATGCAGACTGAAATGCTAGGCTAGTAATGCTAAGCAAGTGTTCAGTTTTTTACTTTTTTAATGCATTTATTTTTTTCTGTCAAGACGTTTTTTTTTTTACTAGTCTCTTTACTAATTGGAGTTTGCTGGAAGCAGATAGACTCAAGAACAGAAATTACATTACAGTCTCTGGTACATCCAATCCACAACCTTAGGTGAACCCCAACAATGTATCTATTTATTATTATTTTAAATGCTTTGTGTAATTCAATACTATCTGGGCACCGGACACCTTTTGATTTTGAATGCATTACCTTGGACTGTGGATTAAACAGTGCAGTCTAATCAGATATTAAATCGGCCCCTCCAGAAACGGATTGCACTGCATCAGCAGGCTCTCTTCCCGACAGATGTTTTAAAGAGACACAGAGGTCGATTCAATCAGTCATATCTGGATTTTATTTTTAGGGGGTACTCCCGGGCTAACCACAGAAAGATGGTTTATGCAATACAGGGGGATTCTCCCAGAGGTGTGAAAAAAAATTGGATTAATTCCAGCTGTGGGTTATCCCAGCCGGTATGTTGTATCCCACCTCAGGACCAACGATTATCCCCCTTAACATAAAATGTTCTTGTTATGAGGTGCTATATTTAACTACATACCTTGTTGCTAAAGGGTTTGGGAGCAAGCTTGCACTTAGACGTGATTCTTAGCAGTCTCCAGCTGTCCCTGTCAGTCACAGCACATCCTGCACTGTGGCACCTGCTCGCTCAACCCACTTCATCATCCTTCTGTTAAACAGGAATCTAAATTATTGTTTCCTGCTGAAAATGAAAGCACAGTGTACCTTTCTTGACAAATGAATAAAATATCATATTCAGTTGAGTTTAACAGTTAACAAAGCAGGCTTTTAAATTTTTTTAAAATAATATTTAATGAGAATTTCCACCCACATGCTCATGAAACCCTGATTGATGTCTTGCACTGTTGAAAATCATTCGCCTGAAGCCACCCTAACCCGATTATCGTACATTTATGTTGATGAATGTTCTTCCCTTCACCAGTTCATTTGATGTGGTGTTGATTGGTTCAGAGCTGCGTTTTACAGGCACTGGAAGGATATTGATGTATGCTGTATGTGATGTGGGGATCCAATGTAATTGCGTATATTCTGTGACCGACTCCTATGAGAGAACTGTACTAATGAGATCCTTGCTGCTAATCCGTTCAAGGGATAGATGTGTGTGTTTTTAAAGACAATGTTTGCAATTATTTCAGTTACTTTGTTCACAAATTAGAAAACTGCCCTGTAACAAATAAAGGAAATGCATAAATGTTTGTGCAATTTGTGAGGTGTAACAGAATAAATTCACATGGGGTCTGAACTAGCCTCTCGCCCCTAAAAGCCTGCATATATATATATATATATATATATATATATATATATATATATATGAGAGAGAGAGAATAATAGATGGGCTTCAGTGAGTTACAGGAAAATAATTCTATTTCGGGTTTATGTGAAGTCATAAACTACAAGACTGTTAGGTTGAGTAGTTTATAAACTGTCACAGAAACCCGAGATGGAATTATTTTCTTTTTACTCACTGAAGCCCATCTATTATTCTCTCTCTCACATATATATCCAGGCTTTTAGGGGCGAGAGGCTAGTTCATCAATCAGGGCTGCTGATTTCCTGCAAACAGACAGCATTGCTGAAGGCGGATAAGGAGGCCGATAAACGAATTGTTCTGGACACTTCTGACACAGGCCAAGCACAGCCTCCCACATCCATAGCAGCAGAGTGAACTAATCAGTACTGGCATTGAGAGACTTGCACAGTTTTATAAATATCTGTTGTTGTGTTAACCAGTAATGTACAGTACAGGACAGCACAGCATACTGGGCTTGACTTGCCTTCTGACCCTCTGTGCTAAATGTAATGACACCCCCCTGGAACTGGCTCGGTTCCTGCTGCTCTCAAGCTTGCCCAAGTTACGCCGGTACTCAAAAAACCCTTCCTTGACCTGGCTGACGTATCTAATTTCCATCCCCTCTCCAATCTCCCGGACAACAATCTGGCTGCATCACAGTACTGAAACTGCTCTGCTCCGGATTGTGAATGACCTCCTGCTCAATGCTGATGCTGGTGCTCCCACTGTGCTTGTCCTCCTTGACCTAACAGCTGCTTTTGATGTCATAGATCATGGAATTATTTTTGACTGCCTTGAGAAGTATGCTGGGATCTCTGGAACCTGTCTCTCCTGGATGCCCTCTTACCTATCCGGACCCATGCAGTCTTCTATGATGGAAGCAGTGGTGTTGCAAACCCGGTCACTTGTGGTGTCCCCCAAGGATCTGTTCTTGGACCCCTTCTCTTCAATATCTACATGCTTCCCTTGGGTCACCTCATCCGCCAACACAGCCTCATGTTTCACTCCTATGCTGACAACACCCAGCTCTACTTAAAACTCAACCCTGGAAGCCCCTCTGCCATGGTCCGGCTCTCAGCTTGCATTCAAGACATCGAGGCCTGGATGTCTGCCAATTTTCTTCAGCTGAACACTAACAAATCTGAACTCCTTCTGGTAGGATCTAAAACTCAACTTAAGAATCTAAATATAGCTGCCCTGAACCTCGGAAACTGTCTGCTGCTGCCTTTCCCCACAGTACGAAGCCTTGGTATACTTCTTGACAGCAACCTCTCCTTTGATGCCCACATCTCCTCCGTGGTCAAATCTTCCTTCTACCATCTTCGAAACATTTCCAAAGTCCGTCCCTACTTTTCCCTCCCAGATGTGGAGACACTTTCTCATGCATTTGTCTCCTCTCGACTCGACTACTATTGTAACACTACTCGACTTATATTGTAACACTTGAATGTATTTGTATTTGCTTGCGATTGTAAGTCACCCTGGATAAGGGCGTCTGCTAAGAAATAAATAATAATAACTCTCTATATGGTGGTCTCCTGGCACGCACCATAAACCGACTGCAGCTAGTCCAGAATGCCGCTGCCTTACCAGATGTATAAAATGTGATCACATCACCCCCCATCTTGCCCAGCTGCACTGGCTACCTATAAAGATTATTTTGAAAAATCTCCTGCTCACCTACAGTGCCCTTCATCACACAGGTCCCGAGTAACTCCTCAACATGCTGACCCGCTGTGTCCCTGCCTGCAAGCTGAGGTCCTCCGACTCTGGCCTGCTTGCTATCCCCAAGCAAAAGTGCACCACACTTTGAGAACGCTCGTTTAGCTTCATGGCTCCGACTCATTGGAATGCTCTCCCAGCTTTGGTGCGTGATGCTCCCACCGTCGCTCGCTTTAAATCAACTCTCAAGACCCACCAGTTCTCTCTTGCTTTCCATGCTCTTTAAGCCTGATATCTGTTATTAGCTGCTGTGTTGCTGCTACTATTTCATGTATTATGCACTTTCCACTGTACTTAATGTATTATGCATTTTTCACTGTATTGTTTTATGCATTTTTTTTTTTACTGTAGTATGTATTATTCATTTCACTATTTAAAGTATTATGGATTTTCTTCTTGTTACTGCATCTTGTAAAGTGCTTTGTGATGGTGGTCCACTATGAAAGGCACTATGTAAAATAAAGATTGATTGATTGATTGATTCCAATCTTGTCACATTTTGAAAGCCAATGCTGTTGACAAGCAGACTCAATTGTCTCATGTAAAGTGGTGGAAGCTGGAAGAGCTGGCTGGATACTCTAGGCAAGAGATACAGTGTTGGCCTTATAAATAAAATTGCAGGTGAGTGTGTATTGATATGCGGCTTGTCAATGACAGTTCCATTGACAGAATTGAAGCGTGACTCCTGCAGAACTGTCCAGAGAGGTTCAACTTTCGTTATAGTATTAATTCATTGATGTGCTGCCTTGCTCTGGTGCTTCGCCCAGCCTGAGTTGCACTGAAAATAGCGTCTGATCACATACAACTTTGCATGCTTTTGGAGCATATTGAACAATTTGTTTCATATTCTTTTGGTATGCATTTCCAAAATAAACTGAACGTATTGTTTGAGCGCATGTCGGATGTGATGTGCGTTAACATTTCTTTCACGTGCAAATTTACAGAACTCATTTTTTTTTTCATTGCAGTGTAGCAGTAACTGTTAATTAGTGTGTCGTGTCTTGGGCTCAGACAGGAGATTTGAAGTGACAATCTCACTTCAAGATGTTTATTTCATAACCCTAGAACAGCAGATCATCATGCATCTTTCTTGTGGAATTCAATAACAAGATATTTCATTGTATGCTGTGTGGGACTCCTTCCTGTTACTTTTATTGTTTTATGGTAAATTGACTTGGTTAAAAAAACAGAAAAGGAGACTGCACGGGATTTTAAGTTTTAGTTGTAATTCGATGTAGAATTTCTGACATTGCAGAGTCTGACCATGAAGCTTGAGTGGATTAAACCAAGCAAACGACAAAATGTTTTGTAAAATGTGTCTGTTTAGCCTCTATTATTCCCTTCTTTAAAGTTCTTTAAAGCTGGTGCTCCAGTGTGCTTGGTGTGTTTCTAAATGTGTTAAAAATAATGTAAGTGTTCACACTGTTTGACCGGGGATACAGCATTCAAGGTGAAAGGTCCCCATCTCCCGCGCTCTCCTTTCCTCCCTCACCCTCTCTATCTCTCCCTGTGCCTGGCTTGTAATGTGCAGTCTCAGGATTTGAGCTTTCTGCAGGAGAACTAGCCCCAGATGAATTGACTACACTCTGGAACAGCTATGATTGATGGTGTGAAGATAAGTAAAAGTAAAAGCCATTTCAGGTGCACTTATTCAGCTGGTGATGCATTCTACCTAGAACTGTTTCTACACATGTACAGGTGCATGACCCAGTTAACAGTGACACTTTGTTTTGACTGTTTAATGCAGGACCTGTTTAAAATGAGTATTTGTGACTTTTATTTGTTTACAGGACTGCATTATAAAACTTTAAATATAGCAGTTAGGCAGCATTCAGGAGTTAACCCAAACCAATACTTTAAGTGCAGTACAGAAAACAGGACCAGAGGGCACAGTTGGAAATTAAGTGGAGATAGACAGAGGGTAGGTGTTTCTCACACCTAGATGAGGTGTTTGAATACATTTGAACATTACCGCATATATACATATAAACATTAAATATATATATACTAATTACAAAATGCTTGCTTTGCAGCGGTACACACCTATGAAGTGCACGTTGAATGCAGTGAATGCACGTTGTTGTGAAACGGGGGATTACAGGGTCTTAAGTTTTGAATGTAGATACGTGCGCAGTTCACAAATTCTCTGAACATTTCACTTGAGGCCTATTTTTTGTGTTTTCCCTTATGTCTCTCAAATTCAACCTACCTGCGAATTACACAGTATTAGATACTTTAAACGCAGCACAGAAAGCAGGACCACAGGACACAGCTGGAAATTAAGTGCAGATAGAGTAAGTAAAGGGGGTAGGAGACACTTCTTCACAGGGTGGTGAGGGGATGGAATGGGTTACCTAGTCATGTTGTTGAGGCAGAATAATTGGAATCCTTTAAGACACAACTTGGCAAAGTTCTGAGATCAATCAGCTACTAGGAACCGGACAAACGTAGGTGGACTGAATGTCCTCCTCTCGTTTGTAAATTCTCTTATGTTTCTTCTGTTTGTTTCTTATGTTGGGAAACACAGACTAGAGATCCAAGTTTATCATAGTATCCCCTGAACTTGCGCTTCGGGACTTTACTGTACATACTGATCCTGATATATTAACAGTTTAATTCCATTGATTGATTAATAAAAATGACCATATTTTCTCCCCAGGCCCTAACATGGGTGGCAAGTCGACGTACATCCACCTGGCAGGCGTGATTGTGCTCATTGCTCAGACCGGCTGCTTTTATGCCCTGTTCAGCATTGAGATCAGCATTGTGGACAGCATACTGGCTCGGGTCGGACCGGGGGATAGCCAGCTGAAGGGAGTCTCCACCTTCATGGAGGAAATGCTGGAGATGGCAGCCATACTCCGATGAGGGCGCTGTGAATTTAACATGCAGTCACCTGTCTCCAATACGCGATGGGGACTGGAGATGAGATAATGGCTATAATACACTGGTAAACAGTATGAATACAACTGCCCTATTGGACCCTGTGTGCTGGTTAAGGAAATGGTTTGCACAAGGCCTGAACAGGGGGAAGAACCATTTTGCATGCTCCTGGCCTGTTGAGATTGGTTTCCTGAATGTTATTTTGAACACTGACCAGTTTATGGGGTCTTTTCATTCTGAACGCTGTGGCACTTTCTTTTAAGTACACAATACTAACAGCTTGTTTCAGTAGGAGTCTGACGTGTTTCAGTCATATAAAGGTTTATTAAGCTACTACCAAGCATGGGGCGCTGGTGATTCCTCCGTGCTGATCAGGTTGGTTTCTCCTCTTGGCAGGTTGGCCACAGAGAATTCTCTGATCATTATCTACGAGCTGGGAAGAGGCACATCCACGTACGATGGGTTTGGCTTAGCCTGGACCATCTCAGAGTACATTGCCACCAAGATCAGTGCTTTCTGCCTCTTCGCCATTTCACTGTGAACAATCTGCATGTGACAGCACGCTTACCATGCTGTACCGTGTCAAGCAAGGTGAAACTGGGAATGTCAGTTAATACATTACATAATTATGAGTGCTGTCTATCCTCACCCTCATCACATGATTGAAATATATATATATATATATATATATATATATATATATATTTTTGTGTGTGTGTGTGTGTGTGTGTGTGTATATATATATATATATATACTGATGCACAAAAGAAATGCAACACTCAGGTCTAATGGATTTAATCAAATATTTTAGACATAGCTATCAAACAAAATCACATAAAATGTGAAGAAAAATACAGATCAAAGAATTATGATACGTTTTCAGTATGAAATGTGACACACTGTCAAAATGAAAGGTTGGCAGGCGAAGGTTGGCTGGTCGCGGTTGTCTCCTGTGGATGGCACTGGCGATTTGGTCCCACAGATGGACTCGGGTCAGGAGAAAAAGCTGGCCATGGCAAGACCTCAACATTGTTTTCTTGAAGTCATGCAATTGTAATCCTAGCACTGTGTGGTCTTGCACTGTCCTGCTGGAAAATCGACACTTCCAGATTGGTTTGCGGGAATGGAAAAACTGTTGCCTCAAGGACTTCGTCAATGTATCACTGAGCATTAAAGTTGCCCTCAATCTGCATGTGGCAAAGTGCCCCCCCCTGTGTATGTTATATGTTACGTGTTGTGTGTAAATGTTGGTGTATAGGCATTGGTACACGGGATATAAGCGGTCTGTGTTTCACGTGTGTGTAAATTGTATATTTGTATTTAGGCACGGGGATGGCACATCACATCACGTGCAAGTAAAAAGTAATATGTGAGCACGGGGAATTGCACTTTAATTAATTCACGTGCAGTTGTACCGAGATTCCAATTGAATGATTGACTAGCAATTGAATCGCGGTACAACTGCATAAAAGCTGCATGTTTTCACTCACTGGGGGTTGGTGTTCGGTGAGTGGAGAACGGGTTAGGAGACGGAGGGTATTGTAAAAGTAATAATAGTAAAAGAAGCTCACCGTGTTTGTCTGTGTAGTTCGTTTTGTTTGTCTGTTTATTTTGGCTCAAGTGCCTTGTCCCGTGTTTTGTTGCAAGCCGTTTATTTTCTGTATTAAATGCTGAGCGCAATCACGCGCTCAGCTTAACAAAAATCCAAATCTCTGTCTGTTTGTTGTGTTCCTGTTTCTGGTCTGACGCCACCCACTCTGGCCGTCTTTGTGACACTGCACCAAAGGCGTTCTTGTGTTATAGAAGATTCCTCACACTTCCACCGCCCCAACGGTTGGCTTGAACAACGTAACGGTCAGCATAACGCTCACCACGATGTCTCCACACACAATGTCTTCCATCAGGTCTGTCAAGTGCAAAACGGCATTCATTGAAAACAGTGATTTCATCTCTAAGCTGTCAACATGTTACCCCTGAACGGCCTCCGAGCATGCAAATCATTTTCATGCAGACGGCGAGCTACAGTCAGTTATTCTACTGATGCACAGGTTATTTCTTCCTGGAATTACTCGTGCTGCAGCCACTGTAGTCTGAAAACGATTACGCAGCTGGATCAGTCGGATGTGATGGTCCTGGGCCGGTGTGGTGACCCTCTGCCTTCCAGGACGTGGCCTGTCCCTCACAGAGCCGGTTTCCTGCTTTCTCTGGACTAGTCTACTGATTGTTGAAGCAGAACATCTCATTCTCCGGGCAACTTCTCTCACAGACAGGCCGCCTTCAATCATGCTGATAGCAACCAGGTGATCTTCATTACTCAAGCGGGGTCGTATCTTTTGCTGTTCTTGCGTTAACTAAAATCATGTCTTTTCGAATGGCTGTTTATACAGATGCTTAAACAACTCATGTTGGCAATTTTAACTCAACTCAAATACCAAACACTGAGCACCTTGTGTTTTTATGAAATCACATGACTTGAGCTCAGTATTTTGTTATCCCAAGGAACAATACTACTTAAACAATCAACAAACCTATCTGCTCACTATTGAAAATGTAAATAACATTATGTACGTGCCCAATGAGCTATTGATGTAAAACTTAAGACTGTTGCGTTTTCATTGTGCATCAGTGTGTGTGTGTGTGTGTGTGTATGTCTGTGTGTGTATATGTATATATATATATATATATATATATATATATATATATATATATATATATATATATATATATATATGTATGTATGTCAGTGGGCAGACAGCTGGCTAGAGTACTGAGCAACAGCACTTTTTCATTGAAATGATTAAAATGCAAACCAGGCCCCCGTGGAGGGATTTGTGACATTAATCAGGAGTGTGTGACATTCCCTTTTCTCCACCCATTTTAAAAGGAGCCATGTGAGGCTTTTCTTTATGGTGGGAAATAAACAAATGACTGAATTTTAAAAAAAAGGCCTTATCAGTCAGTCGTTTGACTTGTAGTCTGGGGTTGCTAGGGAACAAGCTGTTCTGGCCGCCTGTGTGGGAGTTGCAGAGGGAGATGAAGGAGAGGGCTGTTTCATTAAAAGGATCTCCAGTCACAGTGCATATAGAACATGGCTAAGGTCACCCCCCTCTCATCCACAGCTCTAGTGCAAGATTACCATGTTTGTAATCTGGGGGGTTCTTAACAATGACTTGGTCCAGTGGCTATTGAAAACGTCCCATTCTTTAAGAGTTAGAATATCCTTTGCTGGTTGTTCCTGGGATAGGAGAGGGTGGGGTGGTTGTATTTTTGGAAAGCTGCTATTGGTTTTTTAATAGACACTCTTATTTTGCTAATAAGAGATAATGAACCTACAACAAATGTGTTTTGTTTTTATAATCTATTTTTTTCCCTGCACTGTCTACTAGTAAAAATTAGTTTCAAAATAACTTTGAATGAATGTTGATCGCAGGCCAAAAACACTTTCTTGTAAAAGGCTCAGACAAGTGCTTTTACATCTTTGTGACGCATGTCTCCCAACACACATTTCCATTTGAAATGATATAACACGTCTCCCAACACACATTTCCATTTGAAATGATATAACACGTCTCTCGACACAGATTCCCATTTGAAATGATATAACACATCTCTCGACACAGATTCCCATTTGAAATGATATAACACGTCTCCCAACACACATTTCCATTTGAAATGATATAACACGTCTCTCGACACAGATTCCCATATGAAATGATATAACACGTCTCTCGACACAGATTCCCATATGAAATGATATAACACGTCTCTCGACACAGATTCCCATATGAAATGATATAACACGTCTCTTTACACAGATTCCCATTTGAAATGATATAACACGTCTCTCGACACAGATTCCCATTTGAAATGATATAACACGTCTCCCAACACACATTTCCATTTGAAATGATATAACACGTCTCTCGACACAGATTCCCATATGAAATGATATAACACGTCTCTCGACACAGATTCCCATATGAAATGATATAACACATCTCTCGACACAGATTCCCATTTGAAATGATATAACACGTCTCTCGACACAGATTCCCATTTGAAATGATATAACACGTCTCTCGACACAGATTCCCATTTGAAATGATATAACACGTCTCTCGACACAGATTCCCATTTGAAATGATATAACACGTCTCTCGACACAGATTCCCATTTGAAATGATATAACACGTCTCTCGACACAGATTCCCATTTGAAATGATATAACACGTCTCTCGACACAGATTCCCATTTGAAATGATATAACACGTCTCTCGACACAGATTCCCATTTGAAATGATATAACACGTCTCTCGACACAGATTCCCATTTGAAATGATATAACACGTCTCTCGACACAGATTCCCATTTGAAATGATATAACACGTCTCTCGACACAGATTCCCATTTGAAATGATATAACACGTCTCTCGACACAGATTCCCATTTGAAATGATATAACACGTCTCTCGACACAGATTCCCATTTGAAATGATATAACACGTCTCTCGACACAGATTCCCATTTGAAATGATATAACACGTCTCTCGACACAGATTCCCATATGAAATGATATAACACGTCTCTCGACACAGATTCCCATTTGAAATGATATAACACGTCTCTCGACACAGATTCCCATTTGAAATGATATAACACGTCTCTCGACACAGATTCCCATTTGAAATGATATAACACGTCTCTCGACACAGATTCCCATTTGAAATGATATAACACGTCTCTCGACACAGATTCCCATTTGAAATGATATAACACGTCTCTCGACACAGATTCCCATTTGAAATGATATAACACGTCTCTCGACACAGATTCCCATTTGAAATGATATAACACGTCTCTCGACACAGATTCCCATTTGAAATGATATAACACGTCTCTCGACACAGATTCCCATTTGAAATGATATAACACGTCTCTCGACACAGATTCCCATTTGAAATGATATAACACATCTCTCGACACAGATTCCCATTTGAAATGATATAACACGTCTCTCGACACAGATTCCCATATGAAATGATATAACACGTCTCTCGACACAGATTCCCATATGAAATGATATAACACGTCTCTCGACACAGATTCCTATTTGAAATGATATAACACGTCTCTCGACCTAGATTCCTATTTGAAATGATATAACACGTCTCTCGACACAGATTCCCATATGAAATGATATAACACGTCTCTTTACACAGATTCCCATATGAAATGATATAACACGTCTCTCGACACAGATTCCCATATGAAATGATATAACACGTCTCTCGACACAGATTCCCATATGAAATGATATAACACGTTTCTCGACACAGATTCCCATTTGAAATGATATAACACGTCTCTCGACCCAGATTCCTATTTGAAATGATATAACACGTCTCTCGACACAGATTCCCATATGAAATGATATAACACATCTCTCGACACAGATTCCCATTTGAAATGATATAACACGTTTCTCGACACAGATTCCCATTTGAAATGATATAACACGTCTCTCGACCCAGATTCCTATTTGAAATGATATAACACGTCTCTCGACACAGATTCCCATATGAAATGATATAACACGTCTCTCGACACAGATTCCCATATGAAATGATATAACACGTCTCTTTACACAGATTCCCATTTGAAATGATATAACACGTCTCTCGACACAGATTCCCATTTGAAATGATATAACACGTCTCTCGACACAGATTCCCATTTGAAATGATATAACACGTCTCTCGACACAGATTCCCATTTGAAATGATATAACACGTCTCTCGACACAGATTCCCATTTGAAATGATATAACACGTCTCTCGACACAGATTCCCATTTGAAATGATATAACACGTCTCTCGACACAGATTCCCATTTGAAATGATATAACACGTCTCTCGACACAGATTCCCATTTGAAATGATATAACACGTCTCTCGACACAGATTCCCATTTGAAATGATATAACACGTCTCTCGACACAGATTCCCATTTGAAATGATATAACACGTCTCTCGACACAGATTCCCATTTGAAATGATATAACACGTCTCTCGACACAGATTCCCATTTGAAATGATATAACACATCTCTCGACACAGATTCCCATTTGAAATGATATAACACGTCTCTCGACACAGATTCCCATATGAAATGATATAACACGTCTCTCGACACAGATTCCCATTTGAAATGATATAACACGTCTCTCGACACAGATTCCCATTTGAAATGATATAACACGTCTCTCGACACAGATTCCCATTTGAAATGATATAACACGTCTCTCGACACAGATTCCCATTTGAAATGATATAACACGTCTCTCGACACAGATTCCCATTTGAAATGATATAACACGTCTCTCGACACAGATTCCCATTTGAAATGATATAACACGTCTCTCGACACAGATTCCCATTTGAAATGATATAACACGTCTCTCGACACAGATTCCCATTTGAAATGATATAACACGTCTCTCGACACAGATTCCCATTTGAAATGATATAACACGTCTCTCGACACAGATTCCCATTTGAAATGATATAACACATCTCTCGACACAGATTCCCATTTGAAATGATATAACACGTCTCTCGACACAGATTCCCATATGAAATGATATAACACGTCTCTCGACACAGATTCCTATTTGAAATGATATAACACGTCTCTCGACCTAGATTCCTATTTGAAATGATATAACACGTCTCTCGACACAGATTCCCATATGAAATGATATAACACGTCTCTTTACACAGATTCCCATATGAAATGATATAACACGTCTCTCGACACAGATTCCCATATGAAATGATATAACACGTCTCTCGACCCAGATTCCTATTTGAAATGGTATAACACGTCTCTCGACACAGATTCCCATATGAAATGATATAACACGTCTCTCGACACAGATTCCCATATGAAATGATATAACACGTTTCTCGACACAGATTCCCATTTGAAATGATATAACACGTCTCTCGACACAGATTCCCATTTGAAATGATATAACACGTCTCTCGACCCAGATTCCTATTTGAAATGATATAACACGTCTCTCGACACAGATTCCCATATGAAATGATATAACACGTCTCTCGACACAGATTCCCATTTGAAATGATATAACACGTCTCTCGACACAGATTCCCATATGAAATGATATAACACGTCTCTCGACACAGATTCCCATATGAAATGATATAACACGTCTCTCGACACAGATTCCCATTTGAAATGATATAACACGTCTCTCGACCCAGATTCCTATTTGAAATGATATAACACGTCTCTCGACACAGATTCCCATTTGAAATGATATAACACGTTTCTCGACACAGATTCCCATTTGAAATGATATAACACGTCTCTCGACCCAGATTCCTATTTGAAATGATATAACACGTCTCTCGACACAGATTCCCATTTGAAATGATATAACACGTCTCTCGACACAGATTCCCATTTGAAATGATATAACACGTCTCTCGACACAGATTCCCATTTGAAATGATATAACACGTCTCTCGACCCAGATTCCTATTTGAAATGATATAACACGTCTCTCGACACAGATTCCCATATGAAATGATATAACACGTCTCTCGACACAGATTCCCATATGAAATGATATAACACGTCTCTCGACACAGATTCCCATATGAAATGATATAACACGTCTCTCGACACAGATTCCCATATGAAATGATATAACACGTCTCTCGACACAGATTCCCATTTGAAATTATATAACACGTCTCTCGACACAGATTCCCATATGAAATGATATAACACGTCTCTCGACACAGATTCCCATATGAAATGATATAACACGTCTCTCGACACAGATTCCCATTTGAAATGATATAACATGTTTCTCGACACAGATTCCCATTTGAAATGATATAACACGTCTCTCGACACAGATTCCCATATGAAATGATATAACATGTCTCTCGACACAGATTCCCATTTGAAATGATATAACACGTCTCTCGACCCAGATTCCTATTTGAAATGATATAACACGTCTCTCGACACAGATTCCCATTTGAAATGATATAACACGTCTCTCGACCCAGATTCCTATTTGAAATGATATAACACGTCTCTCGACACAGATTCCCATTTGAAATGATATAACACGTCTCTCGACACAGATTCCCATTTGAAATGATATAACACGTCTCTCGACACAGATTCCCATATGAAATGATATAACACATCTCTCGACAGATTCCCATTTGAAATGATATAACACGTCTCTCGACAGATTCCCATTTGAAATGATATAACACGTCTCTCGACACAGATTCCCATTTGAAATGATATAACACGTCTCTCGACACAGATTCCCATTTGAAATGATATAACACGTCTCTCGACACAGATTCCCATATGAAATGATATAACACGTCTCTCGACACAGATTCCCATATGAAATGATATAACACGTCTCTCGACACAGATTCCCATATGAAATGATATAACACGTCTCTCGACACAGATTCCCATTTGAAATGATATAACACGTTTCTCGACACAGATTCCCATTTGAAATGATATAACACGTCTCTCGACACAGATTCCCATTTGAAATGATATAACATGTTTCTCGACACAGATTCCCATTTGAAATGATATAACACGTCTCTCGACACAGATTCCCATATGAAATGATATAACATGTCTCTCGACACAGATTCCCATTTGAAATGATATAACACGTCTCTCGACCCAGATTCCTATTTGAAATGATATAACACGTCTCTCGACACAGATTCCCATTTGAAATGATATAACACGTCTCTCGACCCAGATTCCTATTTGAAATGATATAACACGTCTCTCGACACAGATTCCCATTTGAAATGATATAACACGTCTCTCGACACAGATTCCCATTTGAAATGATATAACACGTCTCTCGACACAGATTCCCATATGAAATGATATAACACATCTCTCGACAGATTCCCATTTGAAATGATATAACACGTCTCTCGACCCAGATTCCTATTTGAAATGATATAACACGTCTCTCGACAGATTCCCATTTGAAATGATATAACACGTCTCTCGACACAGATTCCCATATGAAATGATATAACACGTCTCTCGACCCAGATTCCTATTTGAAATGATATAACACGTCTCTCGACCCAGATTCCTATTTGAAATGATATAACACGTCTCTCGACAGATTCCCATTTGAAATGATATAACACGTTTCTCGACACAGATTCCCATTTGAAATGATATAACACGTCTCTCGACAGATTCCTATTTGAAATGATATAACACGTCTCTCGACACAGATTCCCATTTGAAATGATATAACACGTCTCTCGACACAGATTCCCATTTGAAATGATATAACACGTCTCTCGACCCAGATTCCTATTTGAAATGATATAACACGTCTCTCGACCCAGATTCCTATTTGAAATGATATAACACGTCTCTCGACCCAGATTCCTATTTGAAATGATATAACACGTCTCTCGACCCAGATTCCTATTTGAAATGATATAACACGTCTCTCGACACAGATTCCCATATGAAATGATATAACACGTCTCTCGACACAGATTCCAATTTGAAATGATATAACACGTCTCTCGACCCAGATTCCCATTTGAAATGATATAACACGTCTCTCGACACAGATTCCCATTTGAAATTATATAACACGTCTCTCGACACAGATTCCTATTTGAAATGATATAACACGTCTCTCGACACAGATTCCCATATGAAATGATATAACACGTCTCTCGACACAGATTCCTATTTGAAATGATATAACACGTCTCTCGACACAGATTCCCATTTGAAATGATATAACACGTCTCTCGACACAGATTCCTATTTGAAATGATATAACACGTCTCTCGACACAGATTCCTATTTGAAATGATATAACACGTCTCTCGACACAGATTCCCATTTGAAATGATATAACACGTCTCTCGACACAGATTCCCATTTGAAATGATATAACACGTCTCTCTACACTTGCAGGTTGATTGTTGAGGAATGTTTACTGCAGAATGCTCTTGATTTATTCAATAAAGATAACTTCTACGTACTCATGCGTTGTGGTTTTGTCCATTGCAGTAATACTACAGTGCCCTTGGTTTGTCTAATACTGCTATTAGCAATGTTTGGAGCTCCAACACTACTTCTGAGTGGTGTCAGTTTATACGTATTACTGTTGTGTGCAGTACACTAATCAAAATGTTATAACACACATACTGCTGGCATTTTGTGTGCATTTAATGCTTGGATTGCTAATTGCTCAGGGGTATAAAGATGATGAACACCCCTCCTAACTTTGCCTCACATAACTAACCAAGCAACTGGGAAGTACTACACTGATGAAGGCAGCAGCTGAAACGTTTTGACTACTTTATTTTTTAACCTTATGGAGTGATTGTTTCTGAAGTCATTGGTTCCACGTGTGATTTCATTGGGTCATCAAGCTCGCATCCCCATTATCAGTGTTTTGTCAACACGCTAACCAATGCCTTGTATGTTATATTGACAGCAGTGCTCTTGAAATAAATCTCATTCATTTGCTCTACATTCTTTATTGTCCACCTCAGCCAGTTTGCACTGTGTCAGTCCTCTGACAATCAGACAGCTATAGAACTAGGCTGCTTGCCATCAGACAACTGTGATATCTTTGAAGGGGACCTCACATGGCAGCTGACTACATTTGAAACATTCTACAATCACATTTACGAGAAAAAGTAAAAAAAAATAAAATAAAAAGCTTTAGTTGCAGGGTGGTTGAAAAGGAATTTGACTGGAACGCATTTAGAGATTGTGGTTTAAACTATCAGCGATCATGGCTGTCCTTTTTAGAACAGTGATTTAATTCAGCTCAGACAAACCTATTTATACCCAGTGTGCTGTTTACTGAGAGACTGCTTGCTGATGGAATTAGACTTGCACTGTCTGTTTCCGCTTGCTACATTGCTTCAGGTTGCCCCTTCGCCATGGCAGATGGCTAGAAGAGGGACTTTGTAGCTACAAGGCAGCACCTGGGAAGGGGAATTGGTACAGAGGAGATTAATTTGATTTCTCCTTGAAGCTTGTGAGGAATGAGCTAAACTGAACTCTCCTTCTGGATTGGATTGAATACTAGGAGGAGGACGGAGCTTGGGCTCCCATACCGGAGGAGCTAGAATTTACTGTGCACAGCCTTTAAAATGATTTATTTATTTATTTATTTATTTTACTGAAATACGACCACAGCAACCCCCCACAAAACCCTGAACAGAACCGTTTTTAATCATCTTTTTAATCGTGTTGATAAAGGTTACTACTGTATGCATCCTTCATTCAGCCCGTCTCATTGCTCTTGTCATGGTCTTGGCATGCATTCTGATTTCTTCCTACTGCTAACCTTTTGTTACCCTCTATTGACCGGTATAGTGTTAAACCACCAGTGATTTGGCTTGAGAAGCACTGGATTGGATCAGCAAAGCAGAAACATCTTTGTGGTCTACATTATTTGGTTGGTGTTCAAGTTTGACTGCTGGATCAAACAATTACAATAACAGATCTGATGAGGCGAAACCGTCCCTGCCCATGTTCCCTCCCTAACATGCAGGAGCGCGAAGGCAAATACAACACTCCCTCTGGAATCCCCAGCGAAGACCAGCGACTTCTCACAGCCAGGACACAAACCTGCGCTCCCCTGGCTGTGGGACTCACCCTGCACACCACACAGCCAAGATCCGCAGCTGCTCTACCCTGGCTGTGGGACTCACCCTGCACACCACACAGCCAAGATCCGCAGCTGCTCTACCCTGGCTGTGGAACTCACCCTGCACACCACACAGCCAGGATCCGCAGCTGCTCTACCCTGGCTGTGGAACTCACCCTGCACACCACACAGCCAAGATCCGCAGCTGCTCTACCCTGGCTGTGGGACTCACCCTGCACACCACACAGCCAAGATCCGCAGCTGCTCTACCCTGGCTGTGGAACTCACCCTGCACACCACACAGCCAGGATCCGCAGCTGCTCTACCCTGGCTGTGGGACTCACCCTGCACACCACACAGCCAAGATCCGCAGCTGCTCTACCCTGGCTGTGGGACTCACCCTGCACACCACACAGCCAAGATCCGCAGCTGCTCTACCCTGGCTGTGGGACTCACCCTGCACACCACACAGCCAAGATCCGCAGCTGCTCTACCCTGGCTGTGGAACTCACCCTGCACACCACACAGCCAGGATCCGCAGCTGCTCTACCCTGGCTGTGGAACTCACCCTGCACACCACACAGCCAGGATCCGCAGCTGCTCTACCCTGGCTGTGGGACTCACCCTGCACACCACACAGCCAAGATCCGCAGCTGCGCTCCCCTGGCTGTGAGACTCACCCTGCACACCACACAGCCAGGATCCGCAGCTGCTCTCCCCTGGCTGTGAGACTCACCCTGCACACCACACAGCCAGGATCCGCAGCTGCTCTCCCCTGGCTGTGGGACTCACCCTGCACACCACACAGCCAGGATCCAGGAACATTGAAAATGTAATTGTATCTCACGTCCATTTATATTACGTTTTGTTACCCTTGAAAATATGTAATAATTTCCCATTGTTTACATGTGTTTAATTGAAAATACAGTTAATCTGACTTAAATGTTAATGGAAAGTAACAAGGAATAATTTAACGTAAATTTAATATGCAATTGCATATCCTATTTAATATTAATTTAACGCCAACTTTATATGCAATTGCATATCTATTACATATTAATTTATGCCACACAACATAAAGCGTTACATAAATTTCTTATGATCGAGTACACTCAAATGAGGAAATACATCCACTTTGTCAGTCAGAAAGTGCAAATGCGGTAACGTTACATTGGTAAGCAGAAATAAATATTCTGGAGATGATTATTGTGAAGAGTCTGAATCGGATTCATTAGCTTCCCGAAGCAGGTTTTTAATTGGCGGTACAGATACGGCACAGAGCTCCTTGTTGCTGCTTGACTTGAATTTCTTTATATTTTTTCTTTTTCTTTTTCAATGGCCCATCTCGTACTTGCGAGGGGCCAACATAATACACGCGAGACTGTTTCGACTCTGAAGACGTCATACAATTTGTGATGCGCGGGGCCCCCCCTTAGGTGTGGGGTCCTAGGATGCCGCCTTGCCCTAAGGCAGGCCCTGTACAGACAGGACTACCAAACGCAATCATTTTGATGTTTTTTACATATTTTTTTTTTAATAAACAATACAGTAAGATTGACTGTAAAACGCATCATTTGCAGGTCAGCTTTGCCTTTTGAAAGGCAGGCTAACAGCATATAAGTGCGGCTTTTCACAGCCCTACAGTCCTTTTTGCTCTCACACAGTGAGTTATACAGTGGATTCTCAACAAGCGTACAGTAGCTGAGGCTATGCACTGCGGCTGTCGTTCTCTTGCCTTGTGTTGTACCTCATGGGTTTTCAAGCATAGCCCACTGTTTAATTAACATTATGCATAATGTAGTGATGGAAACAGCTAACCCCGACCTCTCAATTAAAGAGACAGAATCTAGAATGTGGCAATTGGCAAATATGCCCTATGGTACCTGCATTAAAGGGGAAACAACTTCATTTTGGGTCCACTTGTGGTTAAATAAAAACAATCTGTTGCTGTGCCACGAGAGTGAGATTTGATGGATACACCCACCTTCTGGGTGAAGATGCTGTACCCAGGATGGTAGCCATGTTTACATTCAAGAATAGACTGGAGATTCCTGGATCTGTATAATAATTCGGAACCAGAACTAAAAGCTATTTCAAGTGAACAGGGAAGATAATAAGAATTAAAAAAAATAATAATTAAAGGTTGAATACATCTCACCGGTAATGCTATAATTTACAATCAACACAGGTTGTACTGGCTCTTTAAGAATCAGCCTACACTGTTGTGTAGCTGAACTCTTTAGTTTAAGTAATTAATTAGGGTGAGCAATTACCACAGGGGACTCTACTGGGAACTAATTTGAGTCAATGTCTTCCAGACTGATAGGAATTGTTTATATATTGATCTGAAGAGAGGGGGAACTGTCAGAGCCTGCTGATTCTAAAGGGAGGTGCCAAGACAGATAGCTACAACGATGTGCTGAACCCATGTGAACAAGCCACAACATTTTCCTAATGTTCAGAGTAGATTTGGTAAGTACTGCCTTACAGTAGACTCGCTAATCAGAGCCCCAATAGGCCGAACTGACATTGAATTTATGATTTTTATAAATTGTGCTCTATTGAGTGTTTAATAGTTTAGAGACAAACTGACCTATCATCAAAACCATGCTATTATAATGAAATGCATGCTGATGGCAGCTGTAGATTGAGATCATTGACCTTTCTCTTCAGACAGAAAACAAACAGACCTCCAACAGTGAAGGGTACTGGATAATCTTTATCACTGTTCTATTTGCCATTTATTAAAAATAAAAAATAAATCACTTTAGATAAAAATGTTTGTAAAAATATCATCCTGTTTTTAGGAGGCCAGGAAGGTTTTAAAAAGTAATCGCAAATCCTGAAGACACTGCCTCCTTAAATAGGCAATTTAGTGATTGTCTAACTTTCATTGGCCACACATGCAATTAATTTAAAACAGTAAGAGAAAAGGAACACATGGCCACAAATGATAAATTCATGAGAATTTTTAGAAGTTGTTTAAGATGACTAATTAAAGCACGAAGTGGTCGAACACGGTCACACACGAGTGCCTATTGTTTCTATATCACTGATTACTGAACGGAAATTGAAATTCTCACACCCAGAGGTTTTCATGCAGGTAGGTATAAGGGATATAAATGACAAATTTTGAGGTGTTTTCATAAATTGTTAGTAAAATACTATGGAGATCAGTTTTTTTTTTGTTTGTTTCCTGTTTAAACAGATGTACTGAAGACCTTTCCCCACCCCATCTTACCTGGTCCTACTGTCAGGTCTGTTGGTGAGTTTCAATGAAAAGGCAATGCAGCCTAATAACAATGCCAAAGGAGAGCAATAAATATGATTAGATCCATCAGCTAGTACATCACCCCCCATTTAAAAATATGCTTTCCTGCATCACCTAAACCAAAAATAGCTGAAGCTTCCTACAGGGACAACTTCAGAGAACAAACAAGTGGCTCTAATTGTATAGCCAGACTCCCACCAGGAGTTCTTTATTGGAATTCAAGGGCGGGCCACACACACACAGTGTGTCATTTGATGTGGGTGCCAAATATCCTGGGAGCATCATGTCGTTGCTCAACAGTTGTGTAAAGCAGGCTTTGTATTGCTGGCACATCCAGTGAAGTCAGACACTTCCTTTGCTTTTTTTTCACACAAATTAAAATCTTCCCACATTAGCATTGTAACCCTTTAATGCCTCGGGATGTTCTCAGCCTGTTGACACCTTGTGGCAGTTATTACAGTTATTCGTGAAAGAAGTGCAGTGAAGTGCAGTGTAGTCCGGGTTTGTGCTGGCCTCTGGTGACAGCTCCAGATCGTGTTAGCCATCTAAATAACAACAAACAGTACGTGGGTGTAACAACACACATCTTTTTTTCCAGGTCAGCTTAACCATAACAAGGAACAGATCACTTCGCTACGCCCCATTTTTATCGTCAATCATGACCCCTTGGTTAATTAGTGCAACTGCTCCTCTAATCCGCGGCTGCCACATCTTTTCCCTTCTGGGTCGATGATTTAGTGTATCGTAGCTTCGCCCCCTTTCTAGATGACCAACTTCCTTCTAACCCTGGGAATTAATTGTCTGGCCATCCAGTCCAGGGCACTCTGTTCCCTTTACACAGCGCCCTCACAGGTCGGGAGAGAGATTTATCATCAAGAATCATTCTGTCTCTGTCACACACCTCTTTTCCATTTGTTGTTAGAGTTTTTAAGTAGGATAAAGAAAAATGGGAATTTGCAATGACAAGACAATTTGTTTCACGTCAGAAAGATGTATTACACAACAAGTGTTTTTTTTTTCTTTAATGGGACATTAGTTGACATTCATCTGAGTATTACAAACTATAAAGTCTGTACACTGAAGTGCAATTTCACCATTTCCTTTGTGAAAAAAAAGGAAAATAGCAAACGACTGAAAAGTGTGCCTGACTTGTTTGTTACATGTTGCACCATTAACAGTTTCATCAAAACAACATTTTCAGAATTGATAAATATGGTCTAATGTGTTGCAAACCAGTAGCAAGTATGAAAAATATTTAACCCGCTAGCTGATTGAAAATATTTAACCTGCTAGCTGATTGACTGTTTCAGTTCTCCTGAGGGATGAGTAAGCTACTTTTTTCTTCATGTCTGCTGATAAACACAAAGCCTGTGTTTTTGAATAAAATACATCAATATTTTCCAGGTGTTCTAGAAAACTGCCTTTATTTTTTTTTAAACAATAGTCTAAAACAGACTCATAGTTATAAGTAAATTCTCTCTGTAAATAGGGTCCATTATTTTGAGCAGGTGAATGTGCTGTATGCCCCCGTCGGCTTCCGCTGCAACGGGCTCTTGAGTGAATCAGATTGTGGTGTGGCTTTTTAGCTGACAAGCACTCATAAACTCCTGGATTTACTGCAGCTGAATATCTGTACAATATCAAGCTCATGTCATGCAGAGTGACTCTTGTGAGTTGCTGTAAAAATCACCTGTGCAAAGTAATGTGATTGATGGGTGTCAGGCTCACCCAACACCTGCCTTAGGCGAATGTTCCTGTCTTTTCATATATTATTGACTAGCAGTATGAGAACTGGTTCACCGTCTCCACCTTTGGTGCATGCATTTGTTACATTGTAAATCCTCCCCCTGCCCCAGGAAGAGTACAATATTCTATAAGAATATGCAATATGTATTTCGTTTATAGAAATAAGTTATTACAATAATATTTGAATGCCACGTTACAAGATGCGTGTGATGTTCTAAAGTAATTCCAATATGTTGTAGCTGTGTTAGATTCTCACAATGCTCTATAACTATTGCCTGATCTTAATATTGGTAATGTTTCGAGCATGCTATACTAAGAGTTACAAATGAAGGTAATCTGGAATGTTAAGGCATGGCATTATTACTAAAGTGGACTATCCAAGTTTGATAACGTATGTGTTTGGTGTTGCTCATTTTCTTGTTTTCAAGAAGGAAAGTGACTTTAATGAGTTCCTCTACCTCTTGGCTGATTGCAGAATGAGAGCCGAATCTGATCATTTTCTTGCCGGTCCTGTGGGACTAATTAGTAATGGATTGCAGCATAGCTCCACACCACAGTCACTGGAATGATCAATTTATACAATGCTGTTCTGGTTCCCCACTTTCAGATGTAATTATTAAGGTGTTTGTGTTGGAGGCATGTAATTAAGACGAGTAATTGGATTTGCTTTTATGTACTCTATGTTATTAGCTACGTGTGTGACAGGGTGACTGAGCGGTGACGTCACGGCAGAAGCAGGGACCGAAAAAACTGACACCAGGGCAAGTACTGCAGTTCAAAGTAAGACACGGCTGGCCGCCGTTTTTATTAAATAACACAAATAAATAAAAGGTTTGAACAAAAAAACCCACTTTGTGCTTGCAGAGCAAAATAAAAGGGTAAACACAAAATAGAATAAACTATACAGGTCAGACTGGGCAGTCGCTGTCACTGTTCCTGTAATAGTATACTTCAATGTCTAAGTCTTGTTTTCTCACGTTCTCTCTGCTCTCGTTCCTCCTCTGAACTCCCACACCGCGCTGGAGAGCTGCAGGTTTTTATATTCAGGTGACCATCTCCCGATTAGCAACAAAATTAATCACTTAATTAATTCGGGAGATGGCTACCTTCTGCACAAGTTTTTTTAATTATTCCTGGCAGAGGACGAGCACCGATCTCGCCTCTGCCAGAACACGTTTTAAAAATAAACAAAACAATAACACGCCAATACGCCGTCACAAATTACAATAAATAAATCATAATAATCAAATACAAAATAACACAGGGACGGAGAGGGACCCTGTTCTAAAATAAAACAAACAAATCAATGTACAGGGCTGCTCACCCTGTTACAATGTGTCATTAGGGTTAGGGTTAGGGTTAGGGTTAGGGTTAGTCCTTTTTAAAATGCATTAGCAGATGCATTTAACCGAACACTGCTGGTAGGTAGCAGTCACTGTTCCTTGAGTATGCATAGCCTGGCATGGGAGAAGGAGCAGAGCTCATAGAACAGGGAATAGGAAATGAGAAATAAAGCAGCGGTGGAGGAAACAATGAAACGCTGTTGATGGGAATGAATAGAGACAGTCGAGCAACCGAACAGAAGAGTATGAGCTGACAGCAGATGTAATAGCATGTGTGTGGTGTTATTACAAGGTAACTACATATGTAATAACATTATAACTATGCACTCCAACTGTAATTCCGTAGTAATTGTATATTGTGATTACAAAACACTCAACTGACTTGTACACAGTCAGAGCAAGCGTTTTGCAACCAATCAGGTAGTTGTAAAAACTGTATTGAATTAATAGCAAAAAAATGGAAAGTACTGTAATTCTGAAAAACAAATGTGTTTTAAGATGATTTAACATATAAGCAGTGCATGCTACTGAACCCTGGAATCAATCTTCCAGCATTGGTAGGTTGGCTTCCTGACTAGTAGTAGGTACTGAACCGTGATAAAGATGCAAACTAAGCCCCAGCTGACCTTCCCCATGCTCTATTTTGTATCATACACTCTGTTTGGCAAAGGTTGCAGTGTGTTTACGCATTTGCATTTGAATGACGTCCTTGCATGATTTTTGCAGGCATGTTTTCAGCAGGAATGATTTAGAGACAGAATCTAGAATGTGTAAGAACTGGAGCGATTTTGTGAACTCTCCTCAGTTTGAAATCCTTTCTGTTTGCAAGGGGGTTCAAGTCTGCATCACACTCTGAACACTGCGTGACTTTGAGAGCTGTTGTAACCCTGCAGAGAACACCCATGCAAGGACACTCTCCCGATCTGCATTTAACACTGTTACCCAGCCACCTTTTATCCTGCCATGATTCAATTACTCTGCCACTTAAATCAGATTTTGAAAGTAAATGCAGCTCAGACGGGTTTTTGACAAATTTAGCTGATGTAGAAGATTAGGCTTCTTCAGACACTTGGCAATGTTACACTCCAGTGTCCCATTGCCCATCGCGGTGAAGGTTGCATTCTCTTGTTGTGTTGAAAGCGGTTTTTACCATCTAATTAATTCATCTTCAAGGCAATGCACTGCACACATTCCCATTTCCTCCTTAGAGAAAGAACACATGTTATTCAAAGAGCCGCCCGGGGAAGGGAGCATGAAGAGGATTAGAAATGTTAATATATTTAAAGAAAAAAAATCTACATGTAAATTAGGAAGACAATAATGCTTCTCAATTTGCATAGAGAGAGAGAGAGAGAGAGAGAGAGAGAGAGAGAGAGAGAGAGAGAGAGAGAGAGAGAGAGAGAGAGAGTTTCTTATCCCATGATATGTAATCATCATTCATTATTGCTTCCAGTGGTCATTTTTATACTGGTCTCTAAATACAGTCACAATTCCACCTTGTTTGTCAGAGACTGTGCTCCTATGGTAAAATATGCTGGTGTGACTTTATTACACATGCCAAACACAGTTCAGTGCAGAAACAGTAATCCATGACATTTAACACATACAAATGTCCCACATACAAAGGCAGGAGAAATCCTGAATGAATTCACCACATCAGAATCAGAAGTACCCATTCTACAGTGGTTTAATTTTATTCAGTGATATTAAAAAGCAGGTAAAGAAATCACCCAGGCCGAGGTACAATCTTGGTGTGCATTATTACGTGTTCTCTGTAATTTACTCTTTCCCCACGATCAGCCCAGGTGAGTCTTTCCCGAAGCTTTTTAAATAATTATTTTTCAGAATATTTGATAAGAATGACAGTGGTTTCTTCTTCTGAGCCAGGGGTGTGACACCTACACCAAGACTCGGGAGCTGAATCGCATTTACTGGGTTGACTGACTCCCAAGTCTATTTTCTATATACCATCATCATTAATCATGCTCCTTCAATTCTCATTGACAGCTGAAAGCTCTGGAGCCAATGAGATTGCACCAGGCAGTTTGGAATGCAGAAATACCCAATCAGATCTCATGCCTGGATCAAAGTGGATCAAAATGATTTTAATTGGTGTTAGCATATTTTGAACCCCTTAACCACCAAAGAAATCAGGTTTTGCCCAATCAAACTTACCTGTACAGGTAAAAGCAAGAAACCTTTGCTCTTTCATGAATGCTGCTTTTTTTTGCAGGAGATCATTAGTTTCATTTTCAGTACCTCCTACCTGAACCGATTGAGCGACTGGCACCTGGATCAGCCTTGAAATCACCACATTAGAGAACGCTCAACCACCTCTGCACTGGCGTGGGGAGCTGTAAGGTGGCCCTGAAATGGTGGGGGATTCTTCAAGGACAAACTCGGAGAAGAAGAACAAAACTTTGAATCTGTAGCGTCCTATTTGACAAATCAGCAAAAAATCAAAAGATTCACAACACAAGAAAAGTTGCTAGTGCTGATAAGAAGCTGGCATTTTTAAGTCATTTTGACCCATATGAATCCATTCGTAATCAAAGTATGTTCTGGTTCATTACGTATCTTAAACCTAACATTAACCTTTGATACTCACACACTGACCTCCTGCACTGAGTCCACATTACATCTCAGCTGGCTTATCGCATTGCAGCAAATCTCCCAGGGCCAGTTCAGCATGAATGAATAGCTGCTCTCCTCATACAAGCGTACATAAAGAGCAGTCGCAATTACAAAGGAAATGTGACAGCTTACAAGATTCACTTCTTTGTGATGCATCCTATCTTCAGTATTCACAAGCTATACATGTCCACAGATGTTCATTAATTGCTGTGTTTGTGCAGCTCTATGTAATAACAGTGAAAAAAAAACACCCTGCTATCATTTTTTTCCAGCATGTCATTTGTATAATGGGAATGTACACTGTACACTACAATGAAGGTTTTTTTTGCAGGACTTTCAATGGAAAAATCCTTCTGTTAAGTTACACAATTTGGTGACACTTTACATTGTGTGTCTAATTACTCTGTATTGCGCAATATATGCAAGTACACAACTGTGTCAGAAAAGGTTCAGAGTTAGGGTTATGGCATGCAAAAAAATGTGCACATTAAGTAAATTGTAACTATACATAATAACATGTAATGTTATTACTAAGTAACTACACAGCAATTCGAGACACTTTAAAAAAAAAAAAATGTATATAAATTTAGTCGTTGCCAATTATTTTTTTTTAATTATTTTCTTCCCAGTTTGGAAATGGCCAATTATTTTTAGGCTCAGCTCACCTCTATCACCCCTGCGCTGACTCGGGATGAAGAAGACAAACACACGCTGTCCTCCGAAGAGTGTGCCGTCAGCCGACCGCTTTTTTTCACACTGCGGACTCGCCATGCAGCCACCCAAGAGCTACAGCGTCGGAGGACAACGCAACTCTCGGACAGCTTATAGGCAAGCCCGCAGGCGCCCCGCCAGACTACAGGGGTCGCTGGTGCGCGGTGAGCCGAGGACACCCTGGCCGACCTAACCCTCCCTCCCCCCGGGCGACGCTCGGCCAATTGAACACCGCCCCCTGGGAGCTCCCGTCCACGGTCGGCTGTGGAATAGCCTGGACTCAATCACGACGTCCAGACTATAGAGCGCATCCTGCACTCCACGTGGAGCGCCTTTACTGGATGCGCCACTCGGGAGCCCCTAGCAATTTGAGACACTTTTAATTTTATTAACACCCCCGAAAAAAATAACAGAGACAGAAATTATGAATTCGGAAACAAGGAAGAAACATTGGCAGCATAAATTTATTTTAAATGTATATTTTATATGGAAATATAAAAGTACAATCATTGGTATAAATGTGCAACTTGCAACCAGTATCCATTTGCATACATTAAATCAATGGTGCAGCACGATGCAAGGAACATATATGAGACAGGAAAATGTACCAAGTTGCTGAAAGGTGATTTTTAAGAAATGTATTATTATCATTATAGATATTCCTTATAGATTATACATAACATACAGTACTAATGTTACAAACAGATCTGAATTCTGTTATTCAATTCTGTTTTTTTTTTCTATTGCTGTAGGGTATTATGTTTAACAACTATTGTATTGTGCATCTTTATATCTTTACATAAGGGGATAAAGATCACCTTTCAGAAGCACTGATAGGGGAACAGATATACACAGGGTTTTCTCCAGCCCTCCTTACTGTAGAGCCAGTGGTGACATGTGGAGAAATGTGTATGTCAATAGAATATTCAAATCCATTGCAATCAATGGAGATACATTTTGCAAAATGCAAAAGGATTTTTTTTTTTTTTTTTTTTTTAGTACAGGATAAACTAGCTACACACATTGTTTTAAAATGTATCTGTTTTAAAATTTGCTACATAAGGAAAATATAAGGCAGTTGAAGAACAAGCCATGCATGCAAATAAAAAGTAGACAACCCTTTTTTTTTTTGGCTGCACAACCCCGATGCATTAAACAGGCTCTTCATGATATTTCTTAAATATTTATTTGTTTTAGTTTTTAATTAAGTGGTATCAAACGTCAATCAACATTCAAATGCATTCAAATGGGAAATGTAATTGCCAAACTCATTTTCAAACCTAAAGTGTCAGAGTGGAAAAAGTATTTTTTTAAACTAAAAATGTACCTTCCAAACCTATTTTCACTCATAGTACATTTCTAGTACATTTCTCATCTCCCAATTGTAGGTTTGAGATTGACAGGAAGTAATTCAGCAGTTACCACTGCTCCAGCTCCTGCTGCTGCTGCAGTCTTGCAAGGCAGCTCCCATTCGAATGTATTTATTTGGCTGGGGTTTTACTCATCAGTTGTATGCAGGATCTGCTGTTTGTTTATTTCTCCTGCTAATGGAGTCATGCTCTGAGTGGTACTGTAGGATATCAAACACCTTAATTAAAGGTGGACTAGCATCTCTGACAATGGAGTCTATGAGCACATGTGGAAACGAGTTGTTTCTGGTAAAATAAATACGGTATATAACTTTTTTGGCATTGTCTTGAGAGAGAGAAAGTGATGACATGGAAACTAATCATAATGAAGTGTTGAGGGAACGTACAAGTCATCTCAGATACTGCATGGTTTCTCTTGTGTAGAACACATTAGACGCCCTACTGCAGCAGCATGAATTGGATAACAGGCATCAGCATAACAGGCTGTAATCATACCTGCAACAGACACACTTCAAGGGCACTCTTTGCAGCCAGCTGCAATTTCGCTAAAGGTAAAACTACACACTGTAAATATCAAACACAGTTCCAGCTGTTTCCCAGGGTATATTTGGAAGTTGATGCCTGTTTGCACCCACAGCATGCGCTATACATTTACTGTAGTATGCCTTGTAGTAGCTTTTTCTTCTGTTATAATATAAATTTGTTTTTATATTATGTAATGTGTGTCACAAGGTATGCAGTAGTACAGATAATAAACTACTATAACACAGTTTCTTTTTAGTACTTCTGTTTTTGTACTAATGTTTTCAGTGGTGTTAATAAGGGCAGAGGTGGGGGCACCAGAAAGTATTAAGCATCAGTTTTAAAGACCTGCAGCTTTAAGACCACTCTATCACCATTACATAATTTAGAATGATTTCAGAATGAGAGACACAGGTGCGGAACCCCACATAGCCCATCAGTCGTACTGACCAGGTAACAGAAATCATAATCACTGTACACTTTACAATATTGCCCACCATGGTATGGGTGTGGATCCAAAATATCATAATCATTTTGTAATAATTCTTAGTTTTAAAATTATATACATATAAGATGCCTGAATAATATATCTCATATGGCTGTACATTAATTGCATGCAAAATATGGTATCAATTCTGGATTTCAAACAACCTGAGTTCTGTGCAGATGTAGAAACTAAACTATGCACAGTATCCAGTAGGGTCAATGTGCCTTAAAGGGACAAGCAGATATTTAGTTTTCTATGGTGTGTCATTGATATTTACAGAACTGTGTGTGTTGGTTTCATTTTTATGAAAAGGGGCTGCAATGGTAATATTTACAACAACTTTGGGTCTATTCAGCTTGGTACCAACTTAGATCTTGGAGAAAATGAACAAAGCCAACTTTAACCAAATTATCATAACCAAATGAATTACTCTGATGCAATTCAGTGGCTGTTTAGAACATTATGTTGTGTATTAAGAATGGTGAGGTTGGGTGCTATAGCCCATCTCCATGTATTCAGCATTGAACACCCATCTGGTCCAGATTTTTTAAGTAAGAAATGACTTTGGTACAGGCAAGAACAATGACATTCATATTCTCAGTGGTTTTGTTCCAGTTTTGTATTATTGGGATTTAGCACATCTCTCCCACTAGACCTTATTAGAAATATATTGCATTACAATGATACTCAGCACAACACAACCCTCAAAGAGCTATACCACACTTAGAAACAGTTTTGTAGAGGATATGTTTTGTTTTTGTCAGACCAATTTGCATGGATAATGCAGAATAAAGCAATGTATTCCTGTCCTGCATGCTATAGATTACAAAGAAGACAACATATTCCTCTCAGCTGTTAGCACAATATGGTTGTCTTATATGTTCGTCTTCCACAAAAACTTGAAGAACTTGGAAATAAGTCTTTAATTTCCTATGGAAGAGATTTCAGATGTATTAAGTCAAGCTGGTTAAACAGAGAAGCTGCAAACTAAGCAGCAATCTCCCCAATCCCCCAGTGACCCTCACAATCCTTGTACAAAAGGATCATATCCATCAGAACACACATTAACAAAGCTCCATCTTACTACCTCGTGTCACCAGCAGGGGTCAGTCAGCAGCAATAACTGTTACATCACCCCAATAGGAAGCTTTATACTAGCGTCCAAGATTTATTAGCTTTTTAGTTATTAGCTTATTTTTCTTGGTGATTATTTGTATTGATCTTTGAATACATTTTGAGAATTGAGTTGGGAGTTACTAATTACTCATTCCTTCCATTGAATTTGGGACGAAGAAACCCCACTGGGACGAGAATGGGAAATGACCTGTTTAATACTAGTAATAAAGATAAAAAAGGATTTGCAAGGAAGCACTTTTTATTAAGATGGGTTTTTCTTTGGGTAGGGCTTCCAAATGGATGGCTCATGTTTTATAGCTGCTGCAGTTTTAAATTACAGACTTGGACAATGATTTCACCTTTTTTTACATTAGTGGTTTTCAAGCAGTGTTCATGTAAGTTAAACAGATATAGGAGTCCTATATAGTCTATATCCTCCCACATGTGGATTTTATCAAAGCATTTTATACTATAGCACTATTGCATCAATCGTATGTTTTCAGGGGCAATCCAGGGAAAGCCACGGATAGGTGATTTATTCAACCTCAGAGATTCCATAATGCATTTACATTTTCCATTAAAATCCAACTGTATCTAATCCCAGTGGGCTATACGTTGATTGACCCCATAGCCAGTAGAGAAGCCCTGAATAGGACGAGCAAAATATAACACAAGAACTAGGAACTATTATCAATAAAAGGCAGAATTTTGGCCCATTCAGAAAAATGCACTGGAGCAAAGGGCCTGGGAGGTCATGCTGTTTGTTAATTGCATGGGATATGTAACACAGTATTGCCCAGTTTATATGTACAATCTGATAGGATTCAATAAACCGATTTGAGGAGTCGATTCCAATGCCCCACCTTACATATACAGTTTCCCAAAGCAGTTTTCACGATCAACGTAAGAAACAGCACTATTTATGATACATGGTTACTATCTTTCATCATAACATACAGCTCATTATAACATGCAAGTACTCAGCAAGGGAAGGACTATGTAAAGAGAGCAGAGTGAACCATGCTTTAAAATGTCATTTTCAGGATTCTTTTCAAATTTTTTTTTTTTAAATCTAGACCTACAGTAGTTCATGTTTTCAGTTTCAGCAGATTGTCATATTCTTATTGTGCTTTTATTTAAAAAAAAAACATATTTGATACATTTACCTGTAATCAAGATCATGTGATTTATCATATTAATAACCATGTTTATCTTACTGTACAAATAAGAAAGTTAACAAATGTCCTTTTTATGATTTCAGTGAATATTTGTTAAGGATGTAATGCATTAGTTAATAATAAGTTCAGGTTTCATTGCAACTAAGTATTATAGAGCTTTTATAGTTCATGGATGTCATCTAGTTGTTAAATGTTTATTTGTACCCAAAGGAAACCCATGTCTAGCTCAGCTGCAGTTAAGTCATTGGCATAACATAGGGAACCAATCAGTAAATCAGAAGTGCTGATTTATCACAAAAGCAAACCACTATTTGATTTTTTCAACTGCTCCTTATTGAAATGGTAAATCTGTTTGTTAGTGCTCAAAAGATATCAGCAGTAAGTTAAACAGATCCAAGACTCCTTATTTGGAAGTAAAAACAATGTAACGTTAAGAACTTGCATAAAACAATAGAGTTGCAGGAAGCAGCCATTCAGCATTGCTATCCTAGCTTCATAGCGATAAATTGTTGCATTCCTCTCTCATGATGTGCTGTTGTGCTAGCTTCAAAATAGCCCTTACAAAAGTTTCCCATAGTAAAAGCAAAACAAAGTGTAATAAAGCACCGGTAAACACTGTAAAGAATAGTGAGGTATGGTAAAGCATATTAATAAACATGGCATAGTACAACCATGAGAAAAGCATGGTAAAACTACACAAATACAGTACAAAATAATACCATGGTACACTTTTATAAAGGAGGGGCCTTTTGTTTCAGTTTTGTGCTTTGTGAAGCGCTGTACTTAAAATATCAATTAAAAAGCATCTATAAAAATGTTATTAAAAGTATTGACGATTATTGACAGTTTATTACAATACAATTTCAATGTCACACCGCCAATGAAAAGTGTGTGTGTGTGTATATATATATATATATATATATATATATATATATATATATAATTTTTTTATTGGAAAAAGGCCATATGAGCTATAATTAGCTTGTTTACAACGGCGTCCAACTGCAAATTAAAATCACATAAAAACATGGAATACACATTTAAACCTCTACACATCATACACGTACACAGGGCTTCTTCAGATAATGAAACAACACATTTTTAAATTGACAATGGGAAGTCTGATCGGCAATGCATTCCAATCTGAAACTACTGCAGCAAAAGCAAAAGATCTCCTTCCAGTAGCACTTTTTACCAACGGTATTTTAAAATATTTGGTTCCACAAACATTTTGTAAGCTGTAATCACAGGTAAACTCCTGGAACAGATTACTGAAATAAACAGGCAGTTTGTTAAACACCCCTTTAAAAAGAATCTGATTCCAGTGAACGTTCCTTCTATTATCAGTGGACAACATGTTTAACCTGCTGTACAAGGTACAGTGATGTTCTGAAGGAGTACTCTAAAGAACAAATCTACAAATCCTGTTAAACATTGTAACATCTTCTTCAGCGACTCCTTACTAGCAGTCATGTGAATCACATCATTGTAGTCCAGAATAGGAAACTAAAGCTGCTTAGCTAATTTAAACCTTGATGTAAAATTTAAGCAATGTTGAGGAGGGAGGAATAGATTTAACTACTCCATCTGTCATGTGATTGGTTCACATCACTGTCAGTCCTGCCCCTTTTAAAAGGAACGCACTCCATCTCCACTCCAAAAACATAAAATGGCTGAATGAAGAAACTGCTGAACACTGATTCTGTGACTTAACAGAACATGAATTACAAAACAAACTACAAAAGAAAGAAAAAAAACTAGAGGTATGAACTTTATTTATGTTGTTTAGTTATTTACTTATGCTGTATCAGCTATATTTAAACAAAATACTATAAAGTCATAAATATTTGCGACCAAAATATTTTGCGAATCACACCTATAAAACCTATTTTGCTCCAGAAATGTTGGCACCCTGTTGCACTGGTAGTAGTATATTACTTCATTATATTCATACGCAAAAATATTTTTGGCTTTACAGTATATAATATAGATATTGTATCATGCAAATTTTTGAAGTTAGCGTCATTATTTACTACTAACATGATGTCTCAGCTGATCGAATCAATTGATCTGGTCCAAAAAAGCCTCCTGTAATTAATGTAGCTCAAAAAGGGTGTTACCAATTTCTCAGTTCTCAGTTTGTGCCTCAACAGTACCATCTAGAAACCCTAAGCAAGACACGTTGACATCACATGCATGGAAATGATTGAAATCTGTCCAAGCAAATGACTCTTACGACTAAAGGGACATGGCTGTCATTATTTATAAAAAGGTAGGATGTTATTACTGCCTCGTACATAGAAACAAGTCTGTCTAGAAAACCACTTTCAAGCATGTACAAATAAATGCCAGCCAGTGCAATGCAATTAAGGGAATATCATATGTACTTGCCATTTTGTTTCTTATTTGTTACCTGCAGACCTTTCTGGACACCTGTATTAGGTCCTCGACTGTGGTTACTAAACATAACCAAGCAAAGCAATTGTATATTTTAGTTGCGTTAATTAATACTTGTTGGCCAGATCCCTAATAACATTAATCTTGGGCATCCTAATGTTATCAGGTTATCAGTATGGTCTGCAGGTAAACTAAAAGAGAGATCAGCTGGAAAATATTCCTCTGAAACACCCCCACCCCTCCCCTCCCACATTGTATACAGCCTTGACCACATGTTAATCCTACATTCCATGCAGCTTGGCTAAAATTTGCTAATGCTATGGGTAATTCTTGGATGAGGAATGTATGTCCAGATTTAGAGTCAAAAGAGCTGATGGCTATATGAAATGCAGCAACATGAAACAGGCATTAATAGCAGTCGGTTAATGAAACAGGATGTTGTCTCTTGCTCCCTTATAAAACAACAATAGTTCTGTGCAATTGCATAGCTCTACTGTATAAATAACTGTATCTATAACTGTACCTATTCCGTTTTCCTCAACTCAATGTATCCTTTTCTTTGTAAATGTTTGCAATATGCCGTAACGAAAATGGGTTCACCCATCTCATGAAGATGTACAGCATATAATAAATATTGCACAAGTCTTTCTTCAACTGGAGGGTTAAATACATTTCTACCTGCTGTCACTGGTTTCGGCCAACCGGTTATTCATAATGGCCAAGGCGCCCACCCCGCCAGAGAAGCCATTGTGTCTGGAGCTGCTGCACACAGTCCGCGGGAAGCCATTGGCCGTCTCCGAAAGCTGCTTCTGCATGATGGCGAGCGACACCTTGTTGGACGCGGTCAGGTCCCTCATGGAGATCATCTCCCCCGAGAGCCTCCTGCCCTCGGTGTCGCTGTCGTACTGGCCATCCGTTTCCACGGAAAAGTGGTTTCTGCGGAGGCGGGAGCCGGGGGTGATGGCGTTCCTCCGGCTCAGGAAAGTGCTGTTCTTGTGGTACGTTCCGCAGCACCGGCAATCCAGCTTCTTGATCATCCAGTTCAGCACTTGCTTGATGACAATGGAGATGACGTTGAAAAGGGAGTAGATGCAGCAGACCCCCAGAAGGATGAATATAAAATTCCCAAAGCGATACAATCCCTGATTCTTGTAGGCCGCGTTCTGGCTGCTTACCAGATCTCCGAACCCGATGGTGCTGAAGGTAACGAAGCAGTAGTACAAGGAGTCCATGTAGTTCCACCCTTCCACCAGGGTGTACATGGCTGACGCACAGCATAACAGAATGATGGCAGAAATCCCCAGGATCATCATGACGTAGTAGACCGAGGGCTTCCAGCCCGCCAGGCTGTCACCATGAGAGAACGAGGACTCCCTTCGGATAATTGGAGGCAGAATGCCGTTTCTCTGCAGGTGCCTCTCATGGCATGCCTTCATGATGACGGCCAGGAGGGTGATGATGCGCTCCAGGAAGAGGTTAAAGAACAGGATAGTCCCAGCACATCCCAGCAGCCCATAGAAGATCAGGAACACTTTTCCTGCAACTGTCGCTGGAGTGGTCATTCCAAAACCTGGATTAGGAGTAAAGAAACACAAATAGATTAGTTACAGATGTTTGCAAGGTTTACATATAAGATGCATACTATTGCACCATACTGTACAATGTGTGTCAAATTGACTTTCTTCCACAGGGCTTTACAGGACTTACTTATGTTTTAACATGCTTTCACTATGCTTTGTTACACTTTGCTATATGTTTACTATGGCACACTTTTATAAGGGAGAAACTAAACAGAATTTCTCATCATTTTTTTTAAATCTGAATGAAGAGGCAGCTTTGTGGAATGTGTATAAATACCAGCGGGTTGGTCAAGAAAAGAGGAGTCCTCAATCATTTCAAAGAACGATAAGGATGTAGAAGACAAAAATAAGTCTGTCCTATATTCAGGTGAGCAGCTTTAACAATTGTGTAATAAATCAGCTAGACACAAACCAGATTCATCTGGAAAAGTGGCCCCCCAGAGTGAGAGGGAAAAAGTGACCAAGCCAAGGACAAGTTTATAGGCTGGTTCAAAGTCACTTTACCGCTATTGTTGTTAGTTTTTGGCCCAACCTTCAAATACACTGTATACCCTTGAATAAGAATGGCTGTCATTAGTTATTAAATGTCTATTATAAACCACATGCACCATATTATCCCACAGGCAGAACCCCCCCCCCCCCCCCCCATCTCTTTTGGTGTCTCAATATACTCATGCCCTTTAACCAGTCATTAGCAATGTATTCATTCATTTCTTTGCTTGTAAGGCCCTGGGTGGTTTTGGATCAGAGCAAACAAGGCAACCTTTCAACCACCCCCCAGGATTCAACCTATCAACCCTGCACAGCATTTCAAACAGCAAGCTGACATTAATTTACCTTCTGTGGTGATCTATAGTCTATGGTCCTGTGTTTCTCTCCAATATAGCATATTCCCTTATCGCAGCAACTCCCCACAACAATTAAAAAGAGAACTGATGATCAGTGGGCGTCCTCCAACCCCACCTACAAGCCAACCGACCACCCCTTTACAGCAGGGCTCCTAGCCCCTAAAGGGCAAAAGCCTGGCCTGCAGGTGTCTGCTTGACCTCACTGGATGCTAGTACAGGCCACAGTAACACAGCAAGGTGATACATATATTGCTGTCCTGTGTTCTTATTCTCTTACATCCTTTGCATTGGATGCTCATTCCCTTTATAAAAGTCTCCTATAGTAAAAGAACACGAAAGTGTAATAAAGCATAGTGAAAGCATGGTAAAGCATAGGTAAGCATTGTAAAGTATATAAAAAAAACAAAATAATGGTTTCTTTCTCCTCAAGATTCAGACTATTATACAATAACTCTGAAACGACATTTTGATGGAGTGCATGCGTCCTCCTTATCTTTGTGAGATGTCTAGAACTATTGTGGGTGGCTGTGTCTTCATTATAAATCTTGCAGGGCACAAGCTTGTCTCTGATTGGCTGAGAACCTGTCATAGCTGCTGGGAAAATTCCATCTCAGCTCCTCTAATGAAACTCAATTGTATAGAATTCAGTAAAGTGTTCTGCTGTGCTTTCCCTGATAATCTGCCTCTGTGTACATCCTCAGACAACACATAGAGTTTCTAAAATAAAATGGGAGACTACTTCACATGTAGCCAATGTGTCCCCTTAGATCCGTACGTAGCCAGTTTGTAGGTACAGTGAGACTCAAAACAATGAACAATATGGGTGAGATCATTGAAGCTATTACTCCAAATAGTCATTAGCGTCATTTATGTCTGAAAGGAAAAAAACAGCAATTGCTATTCTAAAATGAATAAGAAACAACTGCAAACTTATTCACAAGCCTCTACATTTAATGCCTGGGTTGTTGATTTTTTCTGATTTTATCTGTGTTATTACTGTCTGAGAATAAAACAATTCTAATGACATTTAGGAGTAGCTTGCCTTGAGAATCTAGCTCTGGGGCAGGGGTTAACGTTACCCCCATTAAAATAAATCCTGCAAATGCACACGGTTTTATGTAACGCACAAAGGCAGTGACAAAGACTACTCGCTGAAATCCTGGGAGGCCTAGGTTTTAATTCAGTGGGGCACAACTCCGGTCTCCAAGGGCCATTCCAATCTGGGTATTTGTTTTAATCAGGTCCTAAATGATCTTTTTATAAAAAAATACTAAATAAAAACCATTGTTCTTCTCATGCCAATAATGACAGGAACTGCCTTCGGAAAAGAATGCTTTCTGTTACATCTCAACTGCAATCTATCAGTGAATTTTGTTTGTTGAAATCCTTATCTGAAAGCTTTCTATTTTATATGCTACCAGAAGACATCCAACTTGATCCTAGATGTACCTGATTTACTGTAGCTCTCAGTACCCTGCCAAGTTTTTGTCTCTGGCAAAATAAATAAATAAATAATCATCATGTTTTATTGTTCAAAGATGCATTTGAAGTGTAACAGGGAATCTGTGACCAGGCACTTCCAAAGTGAATATCTTAACCACTGCATAAAAGAGTCCAGTTTTTACTTCTTAAGAAAGAGTGGGTTTTAAAGCAATTTATTCTAAAAGGGTCAGCAGAACTTTCAAAGCACGTGAAACAATCCACAATGCTTGATTTCTGTGTGAAACTGTGAGTTGTTTATTATTGTTTTTGTTCACTGAGTTAATTCTGTATAATGTACATTTGTTAACTTTTGCTATTCAAATTAGACAGTACAAGCCAATAACTAAAAGTACTGGCAACAGTTTGCACAATTTGTGGTTTCATTTTTTTCGTAAAAATAACGCTGCAGTTATTTTATTAATTTGTATTTCAATTGAACTATACGAGTTGTACCGAGTTTGTACAGTACTGTATACTGTAATTGATTCATTCACAGTAGTTCTTTCAACCGTTTTCATAAGGACATTTAACTAAAAATAAACTTGTAAATACTGTAAACGTGTGAGTTTATATGCATGTTAATGCCATGGCTCATGTGCACCCATGGTTAACCCAACACCTTGAATAAGTCAGCACTAAATGGCATCCCTGTGGGATGTCGAGTTAACCAAGGTTGACTGTATTTGGATTTTAGTTGTTAAAATAAAATATTGTTCTGTAAATGCTTATTTTATTATTTCACTTCCATGACTAACAAGCCCTGTCCTGCTACAGATATGGCCATGCCTGCCTGATTATTTCACAGAATGTTATGATGAATACAGTTTCTGTTTAAAGTAGCTCAAGTTGTTTTCCTGATTAGATATTGAACACATTTTCAAGCGAGTGCAAAGGGACATTTTCTTAGATAAAAACAGTTATGCTCCTATCAAACTAGATGAAAACAAAGAGTTTTGCAAAAATGTAACATTACGCTATTATTTGGAATAATAATAATAATAATAATAATAATAATAATAATAATAATAATAATAATAATAATAATGCTCTCAACAAGTTTTGCATTCTACATTTTCATCTTTACTGGTGGGGAAATTTCTCAAACTACAAGTAAATCTAATACAGTATTTAGATGGAAAAAATACATTTGTGAGTTAACAATAGAGAAAGAGAAGGAGATGTGATACCCTTTTATTGGACTAAGCAAAAATTAATCACAAGCCTCAAAGGTCTCGTCTTCAGGTGAAACATCAATCTCTCTTTCCTACTTTCAAATTATTGGTTTTGTCATTTATCATTTCTGGATCCTATACATTACATCGATATGCATGTGATTAAAACATTTACAGTAAATAAAAAAATACATGAAATATGGTTTAATTATAACATTAGTTACAATACAACATTATAGTGGTGTGGTAGCACCATTATAGTTAGGGTTGAGTAGGCAGTTTAATGTTAAACTTTGACTCCATTCAGGATTTGCATGTTTAGTCCCTTTGGTTAGATCTTTTGATGTGGGCCATTTCGTTCTGCTCGGATATGCAGATTCTGAGATCCAGATAGTTTTTTTTTTTTTTTTTGTCAGTCTCCAGCTCCAAAACGGTTTGAAATTTTTGTTTGACAATTTTAGGGCACAAGGGGACTGGCCCAGAATAGTGTATTTTTATGATTTGGTGAAAAAATATTAATCTGTTCCTGAGTTATAGGGAATTGAAATTTTGGTTACAACTTGCAGTTAGATGTTTGATATCAAAAAAGCAATTGGCCTCATGACAAAATATCCTTTTTTGCAAAGGTTTAATCTTGCTACACAATTGATTTATTTAAATGTTTGGATATACTGGTACTTGATTGATTACTGTCTTGTTCACAGTCATCTTTAAATAACTCTAGAATATGCTTAGTTGAAAACGAATCCGTTTTTGACCAATTCAGATTTTGCCTCTGATGTATTTATTTTCAAAAGGTTTCCTTAGGTTGTGCTGCGGGGCCAGCCACAGGGGTCTGTGATGTGCAGTGAGCCAAGGACTCCCCAGCTGACCTAACCCTTTCCCCGCTCGGGCAGCACTTGGCCAATTGTACACCACCCCCTGGGAACTCCCATCCAAGGTCGACAGTGGCATAGCTTGGATTCTAACCGGCGATCTCCAAGCTATAGGGTGCAATTACCAGTCTATGGGGGGCAGTATTAGTGACGATATCTGGTGTGTCTCTGTCTGTCGGCACCTGTGGCAGTTCCAGATTGCTGGGCCAACGTAGGCCCTTGGTTAGTTTGCCAAACGGCAACCACTTACCAACCAAGCCAACCATAAACCAACCTTGGACCAAACTAGTTTGCTGACTGGGTAGGCTTGCATGTGACCAATTGAATTGACACTTTCATTTTGACAGAAGATTAAACAGGCTAATGTATTGGACCGCAGACTGTCACCCATGTGTAACATTGAGAATTGTCAGAAAACTTGGAGATGTCTTTGTGTTTATTTATTTTTTTAAAGTGAAGGGAAAGGAAATTAAGAATGCTTCAATAAATATCAGAAATGTGACACAGAGGCATGTCTACTGAATGCCTTTCAAAAATGTTTTATCTACACTATTATTAATCTGCCATTTTCCCATGTACTTGGTATACACAGTACATGTTTATATGAAATAAATCCACTGTGTGGAATATATGTAAGGTGCAGTATCCATATTTAAATATTCTAAATTAGACATATGTGATATTCAGCCTTTAACTTTGATATAAGTGGTATATTAATGTTTATAGCACAAGAGTGGGCATATCTAGCATGAGATATATTTTTGTTATCTTACTTGAGTGGGTGTTCCAAAGCAATCTTTTCATGTGCATTGTCAACTTTTCCAGCGTTGCTCAATCCAGAACTACAATAAAGTCCAAACCAAACAGTTTGTGCAAGGTTTATTAACAAAACAGCTGTATTCAAAACAGGTACATGTTCCAGTACAGGCTATGAAACAATACATAGCCCTTTGTATAGGATAATATATATATATATTACCAATACAGAAATAAACTAGAAAGTTATCTAGTTAGATGTGTACAGATCCAGGTGCTTTGGCATGTTCATGACCACACCCCCTCACATGGATTGGAGGCGGGGCTACGCGTGATCACCATTAATTAGTGGACATTCCATATTAACTATACAGTAACACATTGCTACTAGTTTAAGAGAACATTATGCCTCTTGCTTTTATTGCTTATCAAAATGATGACTATATTCAATCTAGCAAAAACAATGAAAACTCTATTCAGTGAATTGGTAATATTACGACTCAAAGTGGTTGGGTTTTTAAAGCTATTTTAAATGACTTGTGCTGCAATGAGGATACTGTACAGCACAGTAACCTGTAATGCCAGCAAAGGTAAAATACTGCTATTGTAATGCAGCTGTGTTGATGAGAGACCACGAGTTACTGTGGGTTAGTGCCTGTGCATATAAGGGTATACTCCACCAAGGTGATGTGACTGCAAGTTACTGACTTGTGTCGACATTTTTTATAACAGGAGAAAACACACACCCTTAACCTTGCTGCTGACAATGACCTTCTCAACCATTTTCTATTAGTGCTCATTCTGTTTTTGTTCCTTTACAGTTGCCAGCATTTGAAGGAACTACCAGAGCAAAGCTAAACATTATAAACCCCCATTATATTAGACTAACTTTATTGCCTGACAGAAAATGATTTTGTCCATCTGTTAGAGCATGTTTACCAGTACATATGTGCAATACTTTTTATGGGCACTTTGGTTTGACCAAAGGAAAATTAATGAGCACCAACTGGCCTTCTCAAATCTGAAAACCACATGGAATTAAAGAGACAATTCTAATCCCCAGTGTTCCATTCCCCATCTGGAGGTGCATTGGCTGGAAATGAAGGACGTTGCACTCTCTGGAAGAGGATACAGGGCTGAATTGATATTACATCTGCAGGTGCGGTTGCAACCTTTTCGTAGCCAGTTTAGGATTTGCAAATATTTCAAACTTAATGCTATAAATAAACTGCTGCATCCTGGTACCTTTGCTGTAGGGCAAGTGGTCCTATTGCAAGTAGGCTATAGTGGACTTGCCTTCACTCACACATAATACTTTGTTTAAGTCTAGCTCTCGGGCAGCTTACAGACAAGCCCGCAGGCACCCGGCCAGACTACAGTGGTCGCTGGTGCGTGGTGAGCCGAGGACACCCTGGCCGACCAAACCCTACCTCCCCCCGGGCGACACTCGTCCAATTGTGCGCCGCCCCCTGGAAGCTCCCGTCCACGGTCGGCTGTGGAATAACCTGGACTCAAACTCACGACATCCAGACTATAGAGCGCATCCTGCACTCCACGTGGAGCGCCTTTATTGGATGCGCCACTCGGGAGCCCCAGCTTTAAAGAGTTTAGAAACAACTGCGGCATGAGAAATGTTGCAAACTACTTTTTACTTTCTGGTGCATTTTATGATGATCACTGCATAAACTTTTGAGCACATCTTTAGTAGAATTAATCAGCGCAGCTTAATATGGTACAAAGTGATTCAACTGTCAAGCCTTTTATTTTATTTATAAAGGTTGAGGACTTGTGCTTTCAACTCAGAATTATCTGCACAACTCCATGAAATACCATAAATGATTGATAAGCTGTCATGTTTTTTAAAGCAAGAAATCGTCTATCGTCTATTGCAGTAGGTTTTACTAGAAGTTTTACTTTGACATGAATTCATTTATGTATTCGTGTCTACGTCCTTACTGTTCTGATGGAAGATGTTATTTTAATTATTAATGAACGTTCAGCCTGTCAACTAGAAGAGAATGAAAGAAGCAGTGAGTTTATTTGAATTACAACAAGACTTTGTATCCATGGGGCATTGGATGTTGTAGTTTTAATATTAGCAATGTTTTTTTAGAGTAAGTTTTGTTGTCCAAATGTGTTTAGTTCCACCCCATAGCTTTCTGACTAGTGCCTACAATAAACAGCAATCCATTCAGATTTTCTACAATACACTTACCTTTAATTTGCCTAAAAGCAATGACTGTGCAATGCCTAGCATTACTCTCCCCTGAATGCAGTCAGGCTATATAGCAAACATTTTGAAAACTGCTGTGCACACAGTCATACAATTGTGTTTAGACATAGACAAAAATAAAATAAAAATGTGTTATGTTGAGCTCACAAGATAAACAATCTCAGTATCTCGACATTTCAAACCATTACACCGAGATCACAAGATAAACGATCTTAGTATCTCGACATTTCAAACCGTTACACCGAGATCACAAGATAAACGATCTCAGTGTCTCGACATTTCAAACCTTTACACCGAGATCACAAGATAAATGATCTCAGTATCTCGACATTTCAAACCGTTACACCGAGATCACAAGATAAACGATCTCAGTATCTCGACATTTCAAACCGTTACACCGAGATCACAAGATAAATGATCTCAGTATCTCGACATTTCAAACCGTTACACCGAGATCACAAGATAAATGATCTCAGTATCTCGACATTTCAAACCGTTACACCGAGATCACAAGATAAACGATCTCAGTATCTCGACATTTCAAACCGTTACACCGAGATCACAAGATAAATGATCTCAGTATCTCGACATTTCAAACCGTTACACCGAGATCACAAGATAAACGATCTCAGTATCTCGACATTTCAAACCGTTACACCGAGATCACAAGATAAATGATCTCAGTATCTCGACATTTCAAACCGTTACACCGAGATCACAAGATAAACGATCTCAGTATCTCGACATTTCAAACCGTTACACCGAGATCACAAGATAAACGATCTCAGTATCTCGACATTTCAAACCATTACACCGAGATCACAAGATAAACGATCTCAGTATCTCGACATTTTAAACCGTTAAAATGGTGTGAAGTGGCGTGATCCTAAAATGGTGTGATCCTGAGAGAATAGTGGCTGCAAATCCATATCAATTTCATCCAAACAGCTGCTATTTCATTGAAAATTATTAGGATTCTGTCTTTGTTATTTTTGTTCAATCTCATGATTTCTTTTCCCAGTTTATAAAGTAAAGCACTGTAATTAGATTGTTACACCAGCAAATACATCAGTAACACCAAACTGTAACCAGATTTGATGGAGGATTCCAACAATGACCAGCACTGGTGTACTGTATCTATTTTCTGTAAGCGTGCTGGGTTTTGAAAATCCTGTAAAAATCATCTTCTGTTGTGGTTCAGGACTCAGTGTTGTGTGCATGTATTTAACATAATGCTTATAAAGATAACAAGAAAAATTACTTGGCAGTCAAGGTATTTACAATCCAAGAAGCTCCAGCCCAAGTTATGTAATTAATGATGCATCATGCTCATTTATATTATTACTCCACAAAGTGTATTTATAACCCACTCTTTCTCCCAGCAGGAAAAGGTTTTGTATATATATTCTTCATTTCAACTAATCTCATAAAACACAACTGGCACTTTATCAGAAAGCGCTAAAGGCTCAGTCCGGGAAGATTGCATTTACTGCTGATAACATCCATTATACATGTAAAGAGCGACATTGATTCAGAATTCAGAATTGTATCCTTTTGCCTATGTTTTCTTTAATAAATCGACTGAAGAACTATAATCAGGATAATAAACAGCTTCCTATTTTAACAGAGCTTCCTCCAGTCTTTAATTAACTTCCACATTAATGTTACAAAATGACAAACTATGTGTGCCAAAGAGACCTGGAAATGTATCACTAAGCTTGTTGGGTGCAGGTTTGTAAAATGAACAGGTGTGTTTCTATTTTCACAAAACAGGAGTTAATAATGGACAGCTGTAAATGCTTTGTAAATATGGCCCAAAGAAAGCCAGGCAGACAGACAGACATGTATCCCTTTTATAGGTGCTAGCTTCTGTGTAATCAGCACACAAGTTGTTAATGTGCACAGTGGAAGCATTCATTCGGTCATTGCTTGGATAAAACTTGGGCTCAAGAGCACAGGCTCAAACCAAAACCTTGCACTCAGCAGCTTTAACTAGGCAGCAACAAGAGCTAGCAAGCCTCAGACAGGGTTGTCAGTCTTACTTGCATGGATAGCGACTGGTGTTAATAGTAAATCAAATTCTCTTGTCCTTTTCCTGGCTAGCTTGAGGCAAACTCATCACAAACATAGCGCAAGTAACTACATGTATTATCTCAGGATGAACACTGTAGAGCACACCTGAATACATTTCCACAAAAGCAGACTTTATAGTATGCTTGTTACAGCCATTGAAGATGTTTTTACTTTGCTTTGTGTCTGTACCTGGCTCATATCCAGACCAGCTCATTTTAATCATCCCTCCATTTCCTCTCCTAGGTTGACCTGGACTCTCCTACATGAGATAATAGATTACTGCTGCTTTGTGACATTTTTGTTGTTGTTTAAGACTCTGTTGTCTGTTTCTATCATCAAGCTAATATCGATTGGTGAAGATTTTGTAATGACCTTGATGATATCCCTTGATAAAGAGCTATAAGAGAGCTTTGCTATAGCCCTTTCTATGAAAGCCAGAGTTAAGGGTTATAGTACATATCAACCAGTAATTAATTTGATATAATGAAACAAATCAATAAACAGGAGAAAGCGATAATTCATTTATTTCTAGGGGCGTCCAAGATACAAATTTTAGGAACTGAATTCAGGAAGTAAAAATCGATTTAGACTAAAATAAAAACTTTGGGATGCATAATGAAAGGCAGCAATGCTCTCGTTTCCACAGTGTCTGATGGGATTCTGTATTCAATGACCCAATTAGGCAGCGCTACAGCTTTTAATAACTCTCTTTTCTAGGTTTCATCGTGTATGACAGGGGTGTCAGACATACGGCCGGCAGACCGGATCAGGCCCGCAGAGTGATGTCATCTGGCCCACGGAATATGGTGGAATATCATTTTTTTATTCAATAGGATATAGGTAAAAACAATATTGCAAACAAATACAAAATCACATTAGAAACTGATCTTTTTTTTTTTATTTAACACTCACCAAAAGATAAAGACAAAGAATATTAGTGACTGCTGCTGCTGCTTCTTGATACCTGCTGATCAGCGCATCAACATCTGGAGCAAATGACTGGGCTGAGGATATCTTGAGTATCGAGTTAAGGCATGTGTCAGTTAGTTGAGAATGGAATTTAGATTTGTTGATATTCATGACAGAGAAAGCTTGCTGTTTCTCAGGACAAACTATTTCAGCAGCTTTTAGCATGCATTTCTTCAAAAACTCTCCATCAGAAAATGGTTGTGAAGAAACACCTATTTTGTGAGCAATCACACAGTTTGCCTTAACAGCAGCATCACTTATGTTACAAGCATTAGTAAACATTGATTGCTGTTTTTCAATCACTGCTAATTCAGGGTATTTATCTTCATGTAACTTTCCTGTATATTTATCAGATTTCTTGCCATGGTTTTGTTCATAGTGTCTTTTAATGTTGTATTATTTCACAACAGCCACATGTTGCTTACAAATTAAGCACGTTGGCTTTCCATTCATGTCCACAAAGAAATACGAAATTCCCCATGTCTTTTGAAACACAAGGCACTCTTGGTCCACCTTTCTCTTCATGGATAAAGACACAATGACACTCGCTACAGAACTTACAAATCAGAACCAAAACCCTTTTCTGGTATCACTGGTGTTGAACTCGAACCAGCTGACGCACTGCCGTCTCACCCACGTGGTCGCCGATTGACAACAATCACAGCAACATGACAATTTGTGTTGCTTATATGAAGGAACTCTGGACTGGAGACATGTTTATACACGTGCTCTAAGAGGTGACGGTGAGTGAAATAATCAATATGGGCTAGTTAGAGGAATGTTAATATGTATGATCATTTTTGTTAAATATGATAATTTGTAGGTCTTGGGTTCGTCTTTGTATTTTTATAACTGTCACTCGGCCTGTGCTAAGCGCCAGGGTATCGGATCAGGCCTATCATACAAAAAGAGTTTGACACCCCTGGTCTGCAGTATGGCCTGTTCTTCAGTTTTCTAAGACTGAAACCTGAATTCTTCTGTTTCTTTTTTTGTCCTGCTCTCACCAAGGCTGCTCTTTGAATAGTTACAGCATGAAAGCTGTCTCGACCTACTTGGGTGTATATATAAAAATATATTTCTCTGAACTATTTTTAAACCTTGGGAAGTACTCTGACATAGCATTCAACGCATGGCAACTACACATTGCCCCCTTTCATTTTCTGGTCCCCTGTGAGCTAACCTTACCCTGTTATTAATACTTGTGTCTATAGCTACGTCTTTCAAAGTATGTTTCATCTTGGCAGTGGTGATGCTTGTGAATATGTAAATAAAATCTGCTCATGAATGCCACCCCCTGTCAGGTATTGGAGGGGCCAGTCAAAGTAAGGGGGAATGGATCCAATGTGCTCAGATTGCTGGGAATGATCATTTTAATAACACTTGAATCAGGCACGTGAATCCCTTCCCATCCTACTTTGTTTGTTTTTTTCAGGTCACATTTGTTTAAAAAAAACCCTGCTGCTAATAAGGTCACAACAAACTGCGGTAGTGTTGCGTTTTGCAAATGAGGCCTGGCAGTGAGCACACACTACCCCCACTGCCTGACAGACAATCTGGATCTCCTCAAGCATTTTCTTGCCCTTCTCTACTTTGGCACTTTTCTTTCTAGTCAAGATATTCTCAGCTGCATTGCTCTTGGGCAGACATAAGGCTTTTAATGCAGTTAATCATTCCTTTTCACTTTTCACATGCATCAGCTAATCCCTCCCACGAGTTTACTGAGGAAGAAGCTAAACCAAAAGTACAGTATTTAACTCTTATCCTTTAATACGCCATGTAAGCTTCATTGAAACTTTAAACACTTTGTTAATGTGACATTTCTTACATCCTTTTCTCCTCTGGGATTGTTTTGGCCTGTGGGTTTCTCTAGAGGTTGTGGGCTGTACAGTATATTGCATGCTGTACCCCAGAGATTTCTATGAATCTGGAGTTATTCCTTTCTATGCTCTCAAGCTTTGAACCATAAGAAAAGTATCTTCTCTCCATGCATGCCTCTGCCTGCTTCACTACAACTCCAATTCCTTTGATCAGAAATGCTGTATATTGGTCATTGGGATGTGCAACTTATATTAAATTGCAGTATCCTTTAAAAGAAAAGTATAATAAAGATAATAATGGATGTTGATGCACTGGTTAGCACTAAACACAGACTAAAACCTAAATATAGCATGGGTATCAGTTAAGAATTTAAGCACAGATTAAAGTGCACAATTAATGTACAAGGTCCATGCTTTTAATAAAACAAGCCAGTTTCCTCTTGATTTGGCTCGGTGACAGACTTCTGTTCCTATGGCTTATGTTCAATGGACTCATTAAGACATTTGTTTATATAAACTGTACCACAGGCTTTTATCTCAGTGTAAATGGATTGGAATTCCACTTGTCAAAGAATCCAGAAAGAATCTAATAAAGTACAATCAAATCAAATACTTTTGTAGTCTCTTTATCGTCCATGTGACGCGCAATAACATCTGAAATTAGGAGTTTGAGTTAAAAATATGTTCATTATTCAATGTGAACCAGATAGCCTGTTACTAGCCAGAAAACCTAATACAAATAGGGACATAAAACAAATAAGTATTCTATTTGGAGAGACAATAATGATAAATATATATTAAAACATCTTTCCTTCCTTTGATTGAATCAATGTTTTTTTTTTTTTTCTCAAATATACATTCAATAGAAATACAATAGCCTCCAATATTACAACCCACAAGCAACAGATGCAACACTGCCAGTATAGAAATAATTAGGCTAATGTGACTGTTACTTTCAGTGAGAATATAGTGGGATTGTCTAAGGTTTCTAATTCCACTGATAGTTATTCAAAATGCCAAAGCCAAATGCCATTCAGATGTTACTATTAACAATGTGCTGCTGTGGGGTAAGTGTTAATAATTTAATACAGTTCTCTTTGACCAATCCACAGTTTTGGTTGAATTGGAAAAATAATCAATTAAAATATAAAAGGATGGCATCATAGAAATGGTTTACCAGCAAATAACCTAGAAAATGATATGTACCTGTATTTTTAGTCATGTCATTGGTTCCTGAGGTGATGCATTGACTCTCAGTTATTTGTTATTTACTTATGGATAAATAAAAGCAACTCTACCTCTTTTAGCTCAGCAATATGTTTAATAGGAGGCGTTCTTAGTCTTGCTGATAAACAGAAAAAAAACTTTAGTAAAGTTTAATTCTGGGTTGACTATTTACCATATTCATGTATAGTGTTTGCTTCTGTGCACTCTTGTTCTTCAGAACATGCTAGCTTGTTCTCATTTCTTAAAGGTCATTTCGGCTTCTACCTGCAGCAATAGGAGGTTATAATCGTGAACTGGAAGCTTCACTGTCCTTTTTGTTTCCTCCAAATGCAATTTGTGACATATTGATTTTGCAGAAACACCTGTTGCTATTTGCACAGCTGCAGAAAGGCTGAAAAACTGAGTTGCAGACAGAGAAATGCAATACAATGACCTGGTGTTTCAATTCTATATGATTATGAGTGGGGCTTCTGATTTTCAATTTTAACCAATAAAAAATGATAAAACCCCTGAAACAAAAAATGAAATCAGTGTATAGCCAATAAACACCGGCAAAAAACTGGAAATGGTTACTCAATTCATGTTGACTTCACCCCTTTCCCATTAAAAAAAACTACTACTACAACTACAAACAAAAAAACCTTTCCCAGTGCAGCTGGGCAATGTCCTTCCATCTGGACTTGTATCTATACTTGATTTGTTCTGAATACTTTAAACCCACCCGAGATAATGAGTGGCAGCAAAGTCCTACATTTCTATAGGAGACTCCGCTTGTGAGATTTAAAACGAGCTTGCAACCAGGAATGGAATCTTGTTCTCTGGATTTAAAGCTGTATTACAGTTAAGATATGGAGGATTTAAAACAGAATTTCCAGAAGAATTTGTCCGTGACCATAGGGATTTCTTTGTGGAAGACAGCAAAGGAAAGATGGTTCAACTTAAGTGTGCAAGTACTGTTGACTTACTATACATATTTTGACAGAAAAAGAACGTACAAGCATTTTGGAAAATAACCGAAAACAATAGCTTCATGCAGTATATAAAAAGCGAAACCCCCGAAAAAAAATGATTTACATAAAACTCGAAAATAGCTACAAATAAGCACCGAAAAATGTAAACAATAAAAACAGAAAAACAGAAGCCATAATTATGAGTCACACAGCCTATAGTCTGAGGTGAGGTGAACAAAACTGGACACAGTATTCTTGAAGGGGTCTAACAAGTGCAGTGTATGATCTTAGCACTTACAAGCCATGTGTGTACAGATCCATATATATCCAGTACAAGCGGTGAACTTCTTTAACATGTCGTACATACTGTATGGTGGGTTCCTCACTGCAGTGTGGAAAGGAGCACCTGCAGCATCACACACCACCTGTTCCAAGGTGGGGTTGAGAGAACAATTGGAGTTTACTGGAGTGTCAATATGCACTGTTCTTGTTGTGTACAGTGTATGTGTATTTTAACAGCAGATCATTCAAAGAAGAAAAAAATCATTGCATAAGCTACTCTGGTAAACGACTTTAAGAAAAACAAACCAATGTCAATCCGTTAAATACGGCTTGAATTTGAGAACTGGGTATGCAAACATCTTGGTTGAACGATTACAAAAGCTGCATGTTAACGCAGGGTGGCACAAATCATTTTGTTTGCTGGTGGCTATTTGGCCACTAGCTTTCAAAACCTGGTGGCCAAGTGAACTTTTACAGTGGCCAGCATTTTCAAACAGGGACAGTATGAGGAGACGTGTACATGTTGCACACACATTGCTTTTGCATGTTTTGTTTTCATGTAATGGGTGATTATCTTTGAATTATGGGAGGGGACCTATATACAATCGATGTGCCAGGGAACTAACTGCAAACCATTCCAGGGAACGTTATGTATTAAATGCTAGGGAACTCTTTACAACATTAATCAAATGACAGGGAAGACAAATATATAAAAAATCCAGGAACATGAACACATCCCTTTATTTTTCAGTTACTGGCTAATATACTAACACTCTGTGTTAGTTCCTCCTCCTCATCTTCAGTTACAGTCTCATTTTCATGGAGTTGGCCAGATGTAGATTTTCCAAATCCAAATGCAAATACATTTGACTGTTATTTCAGTTTCTTTGACATTTTATTTTGGGTAAGAGATATTTTGAGTAAATATATTTTTTTCTTTTATTTCCCATGCCGAGAAAGTCAAGGAAACCCATTGGCCTGTAGCGCTCCTGCAACACGGAGAATTTTTTTAAAGCTGTGCAGTTATTTTAAACCCCACTGTCTGTGCCTTGTTAATGTTGGGGTGAGGGAAATCTACTTGCTTTTAAAGTTTTTTAGTTTCTTAATTTTCTTTACGTTCTGTTGTATATCCTGTAAATGCTTACTTAGTGGCGACTTTATGGTAAAATCTACTGGCCACATTAAAATTGAAGGTTGCATTTGGTGACCGGGCGACCTGATTTGAACCAGCTTGTGCTAATGCCTTAGTGTAATGAACCCTTTTTTCGCTTGTGTGTTTTAATTTTGCAAGCAAAGCAAACATCCCCAAGTTCAATATATATATTCAATGCATTACAGGCACACTACAAGGCAGAGCCAGTTATTTACCTCTACTGTTAACGCCAATGCTAAATCAGTTACTGGCATTGCCCTATGAGTATGACCTATTCATGCAGTGATAAGGCTGTAATTTCATGAAGGTGGGGGGGGGGGGGTGGGGGGTGGCTGTTTTTTTGGCCAACCACAAGAGCGACTACTTAATATTTTAATTAAAGAGCAAGTTGGCAGGGTGTGACTGAGAGAGAAAGAATCCAAGTGTAAATCTCCCTCCCAACCAGAAAAGGCGCTGTGTAAGGTTGCTGGTATGCTTTCCCATAGATGGGTCGACTCGACGGTTGGCAGAAACCGGAAATCGGCCATCTTGAAGGACACGCGTAGCTGCACGTACATGAAACGAATCCCTTGCGATCATCTACGGGGCAGGCAGCGATTGGAGAGACCATGGGGCCGAGTTGATTGCAGGGAGGACTTGGGTAGTACAAAGGGGATGCAGCTACGGAGGTTGACGCTGTTATCCAAAACAGACCATTTATATTTGTTTTTCCCAGGTTTGCATAAGTACTGTATAGAACATTGTCTCCACTGTGGGCTGTGAGCAAGATGCAACAGCCAGTCAAACCGTTGTTTTGTTTGCTTTTTTAAAACAGGCTTCTCCTAGATTGCATTCCAGTGAAGCAGCATGTTCTGTTGGGGTTTTATTACAGCCCCAAAGCCACGGATAGCTTATAAGCTACTTTGACTCCGACTCACCATGGCCCCTTCAGTACTTTTTTTCCCTGTATGCAGAGAAAACCCTTGACTTATTCATTCCTGAGCAACATAACCAGGTTTGTGATCCCAGGGCCTGAAGCAGATGAATGAAACAACACCATTTATTTTATCAGTCACTCATGCCACAGGGCTCTGTTACAGCAGCAAGAGGAACATCAACCTGACCTGTTCTGTGTAGCTCTGCTTAAAACGAGTCCAAGAGTTTGCTTCGTTGACCATATATACTGTATATAGACACTGTGAGGATGCATGTATCATAGACACTGTGAGGATGCATGTATCATAGACACTGTGAGGATGCATGTATGAATCAGAAACACTGTGAGGATGCATGTATGAATCAGAGACACTGTGAGGATGCATGTATCATAGACACTGTGAGGATGCATGTATCAGAGACACTGAGGATGCATGTATCAGAGACACTGTGAGGATGCATGTATGAATCAGAGACACTGTGAAGATGCATGTATCATAGACACATGAGGATGCATGTATGAATCAGAGACACTGTGAAGATGCATGTATGAATCAGAGACACTGTGAAGATGCATGTATGAATCAGAGACACTGTGAGGATGCATGTATGAATCAGAGACACTGTGAGGATGCATGTATCATAGACACTGTGAGGATGCATGTATCATAGACACTGTGAGGATGCATGTATGAATCAGAGACACTGTGAGGATGCATGTATCATAGACACTGTGAGGATGCATGTATCATAGACACTGTGAGGATGCATGTATGAATCAGAGACACTGTGAGGATGCATGTATGAATCAGAGACACTGTGAGGATGCATGTATGAATCAGAGACACTGTGAAGATGCATGTATGAATCAGAGACACTGTGAAGATGCATGTATGAATCAGAGACACTGTGAGGATGCATGTATGAATCAGAGACACTGTGAGGATGCATGTATGAATCAGAGACACTGTGAGGATGCATGTATGAATCAGAGACACTGTCGCAAAAGTCACTCAAACTTGAACAAAAAATGAATGGAAAATAAACTGAACGTGGAGGATAGCATTACTCAGCAGCCAACACTGATAATGAAAAAAAAAGAAAAAAATCACTAAGAAGCATCTACCCCCTGCCCTTTTGATTGCACTTGCTTTTGAACCTGTCTAGCTTGTTTGATTGGATCGCCCGACACACACGGCTCAGCTTTTTGTTATATTTAATTGCATTTAGACATTTGTCAGCAGGTTTTTATCAGCTCTCCCAAAGTCTGGTCAATTTGAAAATGTCAGCTGAGCTCAAGCATCCTGCCAACCCCAGACTGTAGACTCTATTAATTAGAACCACAGGAGGAGAAAGTCCGTTTTCAAAGGGTCTCTGTATGAACTGGTTTTAAACAAGAAGGCACCCGACACTCAACATGTAGAAAAGAAAAGGGCTGCATTCTTCTAATTCATGTGCCTTCTTTGCTGTTCCATCAATGCAGTAGAACACAGAGTGCAGCGTGCCCTTGCAACCAGCATGGTTTTTGTTAACACATTTGTAAAGACTTTAGAGTCTAAGTATTAGAGTAGGCTGAAAGGTACAACTTCAATTCAGCTGTTTTCACTCATGCCTGTTTGCTGAGTCTTTTTTGTGCATAAAGACATTTTTTAAATGTGTTTTTTAGGGTATGCTGTGGACTGGACTTGTTAAGCTGCGTGAAGTTTAAGTCAACATTTAAAGATTCTAAAGTCCTGTTTGCATTTAGAGGTCATCCACCTGTAGGATAATGAATGCTCTGCTCAGAACCTGAAACAATCTGTGAGGCTTATAATACTTGTGTAAAGGCTTCAGCAATATTGTCCCATGTCTATTGAATTGGCATTTTTTGTTTTTTAGTTTGTTTGTTTGTTTCAGTGACATTAAACTCATTTCAAGCATGTAAACAAAGAAGTATAATCTCCCAGATCAGGTCAGGGGTCTCAGCACAGTAGGTAACCATGGAAACAAAGACTCACAGAAATGCAACAGCGTGTCATTGAGCAAAATAAAGCAGATAACAGACTGGCACAAAGAAGACACTAAAACACACATATTAAATATGAGCAAATAAGGACACAAAACCACAATGAACAGATCCAAAACATGTGTATAAACTATCCAACTGTAATGATAATGCAGCTCAATCAAAGAAAATCCTTCTGTTGGTTCAGCCTCTACAATATTTTTTCTGATATTTGGTTAATGATGTGAAGCATCTGTATTCTTTATTGTTTGTATAATAAGTGCATTTTTTTCAATGGGCTCACCCAGTTAAAATTTCCCGTAATACCGATTGGTTATTAAGGAAAACAGGCGCTCATTAACACCAGCAACAGAGCGTGACCCCAGCGTGACCCCAGCGCGAGTTGTCAAGCTGAAAGGAATTCCACAGCAAGCAATACAGAACTTTAGAACTCTGGCAGGATCACCAGAGATTATAAAAAATACTGCATGGGGTAGTGTGTGATAAATAAGAATTTATTGACCACCCAAGGGGTTGGATTCTTGCATAATGTAGCATCCCACCCCTGACGTGTGCATTGAATTCTCATATCACACACCATGCACTATTCTCTATATGACGCTTAAAGAAACTAAAAAAATAAGTCAAGACTGCTAAGTAAAGAGGAGTGTAATTATTATAATGAAACTTTTAAATAATGTACACAGAGTGTGTTGCAAGCTTGAATAAAAGCAATAAAGAAAATCACAGAAAAGAAACAATATGCCACATCTGCCAAGAGAGCAGTGCCTTCGTGCAATCGGCATGTTGGAGGCTGGACTAGGGCAGTGTACTGTGGGTCGCCGTCTTGGGTGCTCACAGCCAGCAATTTCAAACCTGGCAAGATGGTATAACCAGATACACTCTGTCAATGACAGGCCACGGACTGGGAGACCAAGAGTGGCAGAATAATAAAATTTTGCTTCCTACCAACATCAATCCATGTAAAACTGAGATCAGAACATGGATAACAATTAGTTCAAATGGTGTCTGGTTGCCCTACTTGTATATATTGGCATGGGTGATCAGAGAATGAACAAACCCCTTTATGATTCAATCAGGAAACTCATGAGATAAATAATTTATTATAACTAGGCAACACTACTACATTATACATATTTTACACTACAGTATTTGGCCTTTGGCCTCACCTTTTGAGGCACCCCTGTCCATAAATTAGATCCCAGATAAGTGAAGACGCTGACCATAGGGAAGCTATGGGCAGGGGGACAGCATAGCTGACAAAGCTGAAAAAGCAGGTGGAGGCTGAAGAGGAGAAGGCGAATTCTGTCTTGAAATCACTGTGTGCTTGTAAAATAATTGCCTTCAGGTTCTCAAATTACAACTAATTTATACATTCGATATTATCTGCTTACGAGTTAAAATGAATAGAGCTCTAAAACATGTTGTTGTCGTTCCATAACAATGTTATTACAGGGCCAGCTCCTTTCTAATGAATATGTAAAGGCTTTCTGATCTCATTTGATGTTGGTAAACGATTCTGAATGGATATGTCAGCTGCAGTGTATAATGGTTTGCTGAAAAAATGTGTCTAATATGAGATATATGGGAGTAGAGCAGGCAGATATGAAATTGTCTGCTCAGGATCAGTAGTCTCATAGACAATGTTGACACCTTGTTGTTTAGTGCCTGGACATGTTATAAATCATTCCTTGACCGCATTGTGACATTGCCGTTTTATATTCACTGCACTGCACTGCAATACTTTGTTGTAAATCGATCAGAGCGACCAGAAGTACATCTGTCTTATACAGAACAGGCGACCTGTTTTGACCAGGGCAGGTTATAGATTTGTCCTGCATGCTACAGCTGTGCATGTAAAGAATGGACTGGCCTTAACCAACAGACTACAGGTCGGCAATAACTCAACTACACTGTATGCAACATGTTAAGACCATTTCCCAAGGCAATGTTATATTACTGGGTCTGTTTAGATCCTTATTTTCAAGGCTTTTTTTCAGCCATGGGGCTGCTTCTGAAAAGACATATACGTTGAATTTCTGAAGCGAGGTGTTTTTTTTTTTTTTTTTTTAGAAATGAGGGTTTGCACTGTCTCATGTAACTGTGTCAACTGCATGTTAGTAAATGGCAAAAAATGATATACAAAATATCTATTACAATGGAGACAGAAATTAGTGATGCACACCTAGAAATTATTTCTCAAACCACTTTCCGCTCTTTTTAAGAATCAGAAATAATAGAGAATGATAGGTAGCTGTCACAAAGATGGCCGGAGTGGGTGGCGTCAGACCAGAAAGGAATACACAGACAGACGGTGGTGATGAGTAATGCTGAATGCAATGGGGCACTCAGTGTTTATTAACAAAATAAAAGGTTTAAACAGACAGAACACAAAACAGGACACGGCACTTGAGGCCAAAATAAATAGACTAACAAAAACGGACTAAAACAGTAAACAGACAAACGGTGAGTGAAACAAAAACGTAGCTTTCTTTCCTTTTTCCTACTTTCCTTTTTCCTCCTCTCTCTCTCCTGTTCTCCACTCACCGAACACACAACCCTGAGTAAAAGAAATGTGCATCTATATATACTGTTGTGCTGGGATTCAATTACTAATTAATTATTCACTTGAATCCCAGCACGTGAATTAATTCTGTGCAACCCCGTGCTCACATACTATACTTTAAATGCACGTGCAGTGATGTGCAATCCCGTACCTAAATACAAATATACAATTTAAATCACACGTGAAACACAGACCCGTTTATATCCTGTGTACCAATCTCTATACACCAACATTAACACACGCAACATACAACACATAACACACAAATGCACACAGGGGCAGGCCACATTGCCACAGTAGCACACAAAATAGGATATTAAAGGTAAGAAGTTAAAATTAGAAAGTAAACCATTAGTCTGTTAGATATTTGACTATAGTGACAGTTTCATGTCCTGACATAAAGGCAAGGGCATATACTGTAATAAAGGGTCAATTGTCTAGCAAGAATGTGCAATGCAGTGGAATATATATATATGTATATATATATATATATATATATATATATATATATATATATATATATATATCAAAAGAGTCAACTTTCCAACATTTTGGTATATGTAACATACAGTAACTTTGTCAAGGGAAAGTGTGAGGCACTTATAGGCTTTTGATGCCATGGTAACTACACTCACTTATTTCTATTTACATTTATTAATGTGTTTGTGATGTAATTTACTACATATACTAAGCATCAAAAGAAACTTAACACTTATATTTGAACATCAAAAGAAACATATCACTTATATTTGAGCATCAAAAGAAACGTATCACTTATATTTGGATAAAATTCACTAGATGTGATCGAAAAATGGCAAACTCTGTTTTAGAGCAGGTGCAGTGACTTTTTTTATTGTGCTGATTAATAATTGACATCACGAAGATGCTGCAAAATGATCTGTCGATCTTGGGCAGGTGTTGTGACTCTTGGTCTCACAGTCTGTGGCCTGTCATTGACAGAGTGTATCTGGTTATACCATCTTGCCAGGTTTGAAATTGCTGGCTGTGAGCACCCAAGACGGCGAGGCACAGTACGCTGTCCTAGTCCAGCCTCCAACATGCCGATTGCACGAAGGCACTGCTCTCTTGACAGATGTGGCATATTGTTTTTTTTTTCTGTGATTTTCTTTATTGTTTTTATTCAAGCTTGCAACTCAACAGCTGAAATCCCTCCATATCCAGTGTCCAATCAACTGTCCCACTAATTAGGCGATTAAGTGCATATGCTTCAGTCATAGTCACTCAAGCGTGTCATGGTCAAGGATGAACGATAGAGCGATTAAAAAGAAAGAAAAAACATTTCAGCAATGTCCATCTTTTACATACATGATTTTTTTAAAAATAAATGTGTTATAATAGTGATAAGTTTCTTTTGATGCTCGGTGTAGTTAATGGTCTAACGATCTACTATTGAGTCTATGTATCCATTTATGTTCCTTTAGCTTATGTATTGTACATTTATTTAATTTCATTTCTTCTAAAACTACACAGTGTAGGTCATTCATGTTGTGTTCATTTTTTGTTAAGTGTTGAACTATTGGTTCATTGACTTTTTTATTTCTTATGTTTGACAGGTGATTCTGTATTATTTTATAAAATGCTGTACCTGTCTCTCCTACATATTTTATTTTTTACATTTCTTGACAAAATATACCATATACAAGGTTGCTATCCTTGCATGACAGATTTTTTTTAAGACATATTAATTTTCTCTATTTGCGATTTCACTTTTATCTTTACAGCTATATTCACATACTTTACATGTGCTCTTACAGGTTGTAATGTCCTTTAATGTGTCTGTGATCCGTTTATTTTTTACTGTGGACTAACATGTCAGCTAAATTTGCATCCCTTCTAAAAGCCACTACTGGCACTTTTGGAAATCTTCATTTATTCTCAATTATGATGTATACAAAGGTCAATGCGAGTTCAAGGTCTTTCAGTTCTTCAAATCCACCGCACACTTAAAACTCTCTGAGAGATTACCTTGAACAAACCTGGCACACTGCCTGCCCAGCAATGTGTGATTAATGATAATGAAGACGCATCCATCTGGAGCACTTTAGCTGAAGACAGTGAAAGGCAGGGAGGTACAGAGTTGTGTTGAAGGAGATCCATGTACATATAACCAGCATTAGAAATATACTCAAACAGTTTGTATTACCCCATGCCAAGGACATGATCATTCAGAAGCATTAGAAATGTATTCAAACAGTTTGTATTACCCCATGCCCAGGTCATGATCATTCAGAAGCATTAGAAATGTATTCAAACAGTTTGTATTACCCCATGCCCAGGTCATGATCATTCAGAAGCATTAGAAATGTATTCAAACAGTTTGTATTACCCCATGCCCAGGTCATGATCATTCAGAAGCATTAGAAATGTATTCAAACAGTTTGTATTACCCCATGCCCAGGTCATGATCATTCAGAAGCATTAGAAATGTATTCAAACAGTTTGTATTACCCCATGCCCAGGTCATGATCATTCAGAAGCATTAGAAATGTATTCAAACAGTTTGTATTACCCCATGCCCAGGTCATGATCATTCAGAAGCATTAGAAATGTATTCAAACAGTTTGTATTACCCCATGCCCAGGTCATGATCATTCAGAAGCATTAGAAATGTATTCAAACAGTTTGTATTACCCCATGCCCAGGTCATGATCATTCAGAAGCATTAGAAATGTATTCAAACAGTTTGTATTACCCCATGCCCAGGTCATGATCATTCAGAAGCATTAGAAATGTATTCAAACAGTTTGTATTACCCCATGCCCAGGTCATGATCATTCAGAAGCATTAGAAATGTATTCAAACAGTTTGTATTACCCCATGCCCAGGTCATGATCATTCAGAAGCATTAGAAATGTATTCAAACAGTTTGTATTACCCCATGCCCAGGTCATGATCATTCAGAAGCATTAGAAATACATTCAAACAGTTTGTATTACCCCATGCCCAGGTCATGATCATTCAGAAGCATTAGAAATACATTCAAACAGTTTGTATTACCCCATGCCCAGGTCATGATCATTCAGAAGCATTAGAAATACATTCAAACAGTTTGTATTACCCCATGCCCAGGTCATGATCATTCAGAAGCATTAGAAATACATTCAAACAGTTTGTATTACCCCATGCCCAGGTCATGATCATTCAGAAGCATCCTCAGTAACCAGAAGCGATGGTGGTTTAACACAGCCTGGCCTGAGCTGAGCAGCTGAATCAAGGGAGCGCGGAGATGAAAGGGTTTCCACTCGTAGGATTGGCTGGGTGATATCTGATGAAGACACTGCTAACTGTGCTGGGTTGAGGAAAGCTCTGTTTCTTATGTCCTCAGCCCACTGGGGAGTTAAACTTTAGATCAAATGTACACTATATATACAACGCGTGTGAGTATAGGTTTTTAATGAATAGATAGATGAATACGTCAGGAGCCTCTTATATGAGAGATATCATCTTGAAAAAGTCCTGGAGGCTCAAACTGCAATGTTGCTTCTATGAGAAAACGGACATTGTAATGGAATAAGCATGGGGTGCACAGGACTCAAGCAGTATTTTAATACAAACTCAAAGTGTAATTTGTATATATATATTTTAGCTCAAAGACATAACAGCATGACAACTACTTGTTATTGTTTATTTATATGTGATTTATTCTTACATGATATAATGATGTTCTATATATTGTGACATCATTTTTACTTCTATCTTTAAATCTGTATTAATTCCAATTAACATTATTTTATATAAACTTTTATCATGCAATGCTGGCTCTGAGGATCAGCCTTGATTTGGCCTCCCCAGCACATCAGCATGCCCAACTTTTGAATGAATTTTGTTTGTTTATTTATTTAAATGTTATATATTTATTGGAGTTAATTAGTTCATTCTTTTCTGTTGAGTCCTGCTGGCATAATTGTGTTCAATCTATTGATCAATTTACTTTCTTTTATTCTTCTATATGTTACATTGCCTAATTTTAGCTATTCCAATACTACAAACCAAACCATTTATGTCATGTCCTTGTGCTGTACTATTTTTTTCATTCATTTTCTTTTTATTTCTAATTAATGAAAGGTGGTTCTGAATTATTTCATATAAAGTTGTTCCAGTCTCTCCAACATATTTTATTTCATCACATATATACACAGCTGTAGTCAAAAGTCTACATACCCCAATGGAAATTGATAATTTCTAGAAATTTCTCGAAAACAAATAATTATAGGAAAAATATTTTGCAGCAAAAGTTTTTCTTTTGTGGATGAGGAAAAAAAGTTACAAGAAATTGCAAAACTCCCTTATATGACCAGTCACACAAAATTAAAACAATCACACATTTGGTACACAAAGCATAATAATAATAATAATAATAATAATAATAATAATAATAATAATAATAATAATAATAATAATAATAATTTTACTTACCGATAGTTGACACCACTGTCCCCACAAAGTAGAACGCCCCAGGAAAATCCCAGCGCGGTCTGACAGAATCCGCCTTGACTCCTGCAGCGATTGCCGCTTCATAATCTCGCAGAAAAGACCTCAGATCCTCAAAACTAATGTTAAACGTGTCGCTAAAGTTGTACAGAGTCCGGTTCCAGCGTCCCTGGTTTTCCAACTCCTTTGGCCTCTCGATTGCAGAGAATACGGCAGCCCCGCACACCAAGTAAAGGGCGATCAAGACGGCTAGCAGTAGAAATCGACCATTATCTTCGTTAATGTGTACCAGCGAGCGGCAGCCTTGTAATCTCTGACTCGGCATCATCCAAATTTCAGCACCACCAGGGCTACGGACAGCGACCAGCTCAGCATGGGAGGATGCGGCATTCGTTCAGCTTTGAAACTCGAGGGATTCTGTTTAACTTGACTATTCCTTAGCAATGTGTTCGTGTGTATACTGTGATAGTACAGACTAACCTGCACAAAAGCCACTCCGTCAGTGAGGATATATTTCCACAACCCGAAAGCGGGGTCTCAACACACATGTAGACGTGACACTCAGGTAGTCGCACAAAAAAAAAAAAAAAAAAAGAAAAAAAGTTATTAAATTTATAGCAAATCACCCCTGATAGAGGTTCACTTTATTCGTATTCAACTAAACCAATCCAATCTTTCGATATAGAACTCCGGGGTCCTGTGTCAAGTATACCGATAACTTATCCCATTGACTTTGATTTCTTACTTTTAAAAAAAAAAGTCTTACTTAACATATGTATTTCGAGTAGACTAATTACATGTTGAGGGAAAGTGATTCTTATCAGTTTGATGAAGTATCCGGTTTTAGTAATCGTGTCGTCCCATTGTACTAAGGCCGTTTTCATGTTTTGTTTGTCACCTTTATAAGTCTATAACATCCTTTGCGTCGTTGCAATAAATATGTTTCCCCGCGATGAACATCTCTTTTTGGCAGGGCATTATCTCAGGCGAGTAAAACGAACCAGTGGACTGTCTGGATATCACCTGTCCTATTGATCCAAACGCTGTATTGCCCAGCCCATGTCGTAGAACAGTATAGTAATTAAACTGCTAGGGTTTATAACTCTTACATACGACTTTAATCCAGAACTACATAATACCCAGCCTTTAATATCTGTTGCTCTTGTTATGTTTTGCCATCGTTTCCTTTTAAAACGATTTTGCTGTGATGTTTGACAGCGCTTGTCACATCTCCAAGGAACAAAATCAGCTTTAAAGCTCTTTTTGCGAAGCTTAAGGTCTCAAATCCCGTCATTCAAAAGACTCACAGATTCAAAAGTAAGGCAATTGCCACTTGGCCATCCTGGTAATTTCATAGGTCTTTATCGTACATTTCAACATTTCACTGGAACCTATTCAAGATAACACATATCACCCCATGCAGTTATTAATTCAGTATATTTTCTTTCAGTTTTTTAAAAAATAATTTCTTACATTGTGTTACAAGAATCGTTGACTGTCCGACGCCGTTTCTGCATCTTGCATATGTCGCCCAAGCATACCAACAATTTTGCATTGATTTATAAACATCCCATCTTCCCAATACTGCATCGCTCCCTTGAAAACAAACTGAGTCGTATTAATCCACACTTGTTCCAAGTAGAAATCAGCACCACAATACAAGCAAAAGCAAATCCACAGTCATGCGTGATGTCCTTTCGCTACTGTCGTGAATGAAAGTGCAAACAATGCAGTTACACCAGTAAGCTGTTAAAAGTGCAGCCGCTGAAATAACAGGCTTAGTCCAGCTTTCCTACCTTCCTTCTTCATTGCTTCCCTTTAGCCTTCCTTGACAGGTTCTGGTTGAGCTGCAGTCTAGTGCAGTGCAACACTCAACTTCTGTACACGGGCGCGAGCTTTACATTATGCGTTCTAAGCTGCGCAAACACGATGCATTGGAGAAATTGTCATGCATTAATTTACATAGTCAGTGCACCGCAGCTGATAAAGTGCTACAAACCAGTCTCACAATACATGATTTGATGAGATGAGTTTTTTTTTCAGTGTGCTGTATTTCTGTAGGCGTCTGTGTACACTATTGCTGCAAATTGCAAAAGAATAATGCGCGTTTTCGTTTGTCAAGCACATCAAGCACAGATTGTTTTAATATCAAAGTCTTCATGGGTAGAACAAAAAAAATGTACATTATTGTTATTTTTAGTAGTACTAGATCTAGATGTAACAGTAATAGTAATAGTATTAGTAAGATGTATTAATAAATTAAGTGAGATGTTATAAACACGTGTATTATGGAAGGACCTCAATTGTCCTCAATTAAAAAAAGGCGTTATATATAATGATTAAAATCTCATATCCTCTGAAATTTTGCAGAAGGAAACTCAGACAGACTAACAAAACATGTGGTACCAGCTGTGAATAAAATACCTTTATAGCTACACAGTAGCAGTAGCTACCCTTGCAGGAGAAAATGGGTTAGGTGGGAGAAAATAACTGGGGCACTGGTGGTGAGCCACTGGCAAGTTGCTTTGTAATTCGTTTTTTTTCCAATACAGTCTGCAAACCATTTTTCAGGAGTGTAAATGGATCATTTGTTCTTAAATACAGACTTAAGTTAAGCATAAGTATATTTTTGTAGTGTATTCATTGTAAAAATAGACAGCATACTTAGCACACTGTTCAAGGCCTTGATTAAAATATGCATTGGTGGAAACAGAACATAGAACAATGAGGCTGACTCAACCTCATTCCACCGGCTATTATACAGTAATGCATTATCCTGTACCGCTGTGAAACTGTGTGATGGTGCTTGGGGCAGTCAATCGCTATTAGTGTTTTAAAAAGGTGCTTTTTGGAATTGAGAGTGTTTTAAGTTCAGCAAATATACATTGCTGATGATGTCTGCTGCATCAGACATACATTAATCATTCTACCAATGATGTTTGCAATTGCAGTGAAAACAATGGATCATCTCTGGACCAGAATTGTGCCATATTACCTTATTATGGGGCAAAATGGCCCTGTCAAGCAGCAGTATTTTATTTTTCAAAAGATAGATTCTCAACAAAGAAATGTCATATGTCTGCATTCCCTGACAGGGGACAAAACGTTTCAGAAAGGCAGTGTATCACACAACACTGCCCATTACACTAAAAATTACCAAATTGTATTTTAAAACTTTGGTTACCACTGCTTTAAAAGCTTTCATAGTTTAGAGCCCAAATAAACACTTGATAACATTTTGTCAAATTATAAGTATGTAAAATATCAGGAACACACATTTAGGGGTACATTTGCACTTGTGTGAAGGATTTTTCATTAACACCTTTTTTAAAGGTGGGACTATAATCTATTCAGGGATATGGTGTATGTGAAAATGTTGACTATGGGGAAATCCCAACTAATAAGTAATAGCAGTACATTTTAAAATGCTATGCAGACTTACAGGTACAGTACTACTATGATGAACTTGCAGGGACTTGAAGCAAGCAAAGGGCGATCTAGTCACGCAGGATCAGAAGTGGGGACCCCTGATTAAATTCTTCTTGTTGTAACCTCAATCGGTCTTGTACAAGGGGTTGCATTACATCCTTTAAGTTTATCGAGTCAGTGGGAGGCAACGCTCTCACATACAAGGTCATGATAATCAGTACAGCTGCTGGAACAAGCTAATAGAATAGTTACCCAACCTAAATTAGAAATGTGTTCTTCACAACAGGTAAGCTTAGTAAGAGATAAAGCATGCACAAGTGCAAAGCACACAGCAGTGTGCAAATTCATTAGAACCCCCCATTGCGTCTGTAGAGTGCAAAGCACACAGTAGTGTGCAAATTCATTAGAACCCCCCATTGCGTCTGTAGTTTTGATTTGTTGTGCATATGAAATCAAACCACTGTAGTCAAAAATAGGCAAAATAGGCAAATTAGTGATTGTCTAATTTAATTGATGACTTTAATAGGCCACGCATGCAATTAATTAAAAATAGTAAGAGAAAAAGAACACATAGCCACATATGGTAAAATGCATGAGACTTTGTAGAAGTTGTTTAAGGTGCCTAATTAAAGCACAATGTGGTCTAGCATATTTACACACGAGTGCCTATTGTTTCTATATCACTGCTTACTGACCGAAATTTGTAATTCTCACACCCTGAGGTTTTCATTCAGGTAGGTATATAAAGGACATACATGACAAATCTTGAGGTGTTCTAGTACATTTGCACACTATTGTATGCATAGGAAAATGCTGAGTTACTGTGCTACACATTTAGCATAGTCAACAAATCAAAGTCATACAAAACATTGACCAATTTTCATGCTTACTTACTTACTTACTGTGACAGAGATCGAATGATTCTTGGTGTTAGATCTCCTTCCCGACCTGCGAGGGCACTGTGTAAAGGGAACAGAGTACCGTGGATTAGATGGCCCGACAGTTCATTCCCAGGGTTAGGCAGAAGTCGGCCATCTAGAAAAGGGACTGAGCTGCGTTACACTAAATCATTGACCCATAAGGTTAACGGTGTGGCATCCGTGGATTGGAGGAGCAGGTGCGCTCGTTAATCAAGGGGTCATGGCTGACGGTATATAAAGGGGACATAGTGAGGTGATCTGTTCCTTTGTGAATGGTTAAATCGAACAACCAAAAGGAGAACCTGTGTTGTGATACGTCAGTGTTTTGTTTGTTTTGTTTGTCGTTATTAATATACTGTTGTATTAGTATCTGGACAGCTAACACGATCCCGAGCTGTTGCCAAAGGCCATCATTTAACCCAGATCAACATCACTGCACTTTGTATCATAAAGAACTGTATTCACTACGAGCACTAGAGCATGCACTGAGGACTGATGTTGGTGTTTGTGAATGTGTACGTGTGGGTGAACTGAAACAGGGTTATTATTTCGGGGCAAACCCACAGATTATAAATAAGCAATACACACCGCTGTATTGCTTCATTAACATTGTTATTGTTTACTGCTGTTAGCCATCAGGTATTGGATTATACAATTAAACCTTCTGCACCTGGATTATTATTGTTTGTCTGATTATTGATCACCTGCACACTGTTCACCACTTTGTCACACTTACCTTCTTTCTTACTTGCTGTTTGTCATTGTTACTCGTTACTTCTTTATTTACTAACAAGCAGAAAAAGGAATCCCTTGAGCTGTGTCACTAATGAAATGGTTTGTTAAATTATGATTTACGTGTTGTTTTCCAGTCTCTGTGCTGATTTCCTTTTCTCCTGTCTCATGCATGCCTCAGACAGTATTAAGACCACACATGTGACAACTCATAAAGGCTTTGCTTAACAATCAGCCCGTCGTATTAGACCAAACACACCATGCATCAACTTCACAGTGAATATGACACGGCTATTCCAGGAACTGCAGTGAAGTAGGTCAAGTGACCCTTTAGCTCACCACACATGACTCAGACTCTGACTCAGACTCTGAAGTGGCTAACAACGAGCATTCCCTATTTCTATTGTTCCCGTTCCACCCGTTTCTCAAACCAGTTAAAGACATGCAGGCATTGAACAGACCAGGGAGTGGCAGCTGTTAGATAAGCGAATGATTACTGTAACTTTCCAAACTGAGGAACCTAAAAAAAGAACTGCATCCGAGGTTAAAATAAAGCAAAAATCAAATTTGCATTCCATATCAGAGACAGATATGTGCTGTATAACTGCAATAATACCCTCTACCATACCAGCCTGAATGAGAGACTGGCTTGGCCTTTGACCAACCGATTATGGTTTACTGTAACTCTAATTAATTGTAGTAGGACAGACTTGGACTGACCCAGTGCAATACTACCCATTACTTAGCCAGCCTAAAAATAGTCCATATAAACTGTCTCTTGAGACCCATTACGTTGCAAGCTGTATCCTTCTCCAAAGGAAAAATATATGGGTTTACTAAATCAATGCTGCTTTTCCATTTCCAATAGTCTTTAACCTTTCCTCCTCTTTCTAATACCAGTGGCTACAGAGGCATCAGGATTACATTTGACAACTTAATAAATAATTCAGAATGTTTAACCATGCTGAAAAGCAGCATGAAAGTACATTTACACTTGATTTAAAAAGCTGATATTTCAGGGCTCCTGAGTGGCGCGTCCAGTAAAGGCGCTCCGCGTGGAGTGCAGGATGCGCCCTATAGCCTGGAAGTCGCTAGTTCAAGTCCAGGCTATTCCACTGCCGACCGTGGATGGGAGCTCCCAGGGGGCGGCGCACAATTGACCGAGGGGGAGGGCTTAGGTTGGCCAGGGTGTCCTTGGCTCACTGCGCACCAGCGACCCCTGTAGTCTGCCTGCGGGCTTGCCTGTAAGCTGCCCAGAGCTGCGTTGTCCTCTGACGCCGCACCTCTGAGGTGGCTACATGGTGGGTCTGCAGTGTGAAAAAAAAGGTTGGCTGACAGCACACACTTCGGAGGACAGCGTGTGTTTGTCTTCACCCTCCCGAGTCAGCGTGGGGGTGGTAGCGGTGAGCTGAGCCTAAATTGGGAGAAAATGACGAAAAACAATTGCCGACTACTAAATAAAAAATAAAAAAAGCAGCTGATATTTCTAAAGGTTGATTTGTTGTAATGGCTCTTATGGGACCAATGTTAATATATAATTGTGCTATAAGAATTGCAGGTGTATTTTAAATTGTAGAACCACAGATTGCAAAGATTACAAGCATCATAAGAAGGGTAGAGGAAGTGTTAAGTCTTCTAGATCTTGCACTAGGCCTGTTTCACAGAAGGATGTAATAAATATTGCTGATTTTATCTGTGCTACCCAATTGTACATTTCCTGATACTTCAACCCCCAACGTCCCTTATAACAGTTCACCACTGTATTTGTGCATGGCATTTTTGCAGTTTTGCCATGCTTTTCCCATTTACCATGGTTTACCCCAGTTCAAATTGGACTTTGGTGCAAAGACTTTAAATAGACTATGCTACTGTGTCTAGGAATAATTAACCAGTGCTGGAATCCAGAAAGTTAGTGGTTTACTGTACTATTGTGAAAGCAAAGAAAAGTAAAGCCCAGACTAATGAATAACAATGTAAAGTATAATTAATGATAGCTTGAAACAGCTGGTCAACCCCAAGCTGAAAACAAATTCATCATGAACAGAGACAACCTTATCATGAACAGACACAGAGTCCGCATTGGGAAGAAGTGTTCAATACATCATAATAACATTGACATACAGTGATACCATGAAAGGTAGGGGTAAAAAACAAACAAAGAGGCCTTTTCAATTGTTTTCAAGAAAGGAATGCAGGCAGATACAATGTCCTCGTTGCAGTTTGCATTGAGACAAGTGATAGCTCCACACGGGAGAGAGGATCAACATGATTTGTGACAAAGAAACATGGAATGAATATGGGTCCTTGAATCCACATGAATTAACAATGAACAACTTCAGAACTCACAGGAAGTGCGCAAGATATTTCTGTGGTATTCTGTTGAAATTCATTATGAATTTTCAGCCATTATTTTGAAGTGTTACCCTTATATTGTGTAACCCCTTGGATAAAGCATAAAGGGCTATCTGTAAGTGTTTTACACACTCTTTATGATATAATGATTCGGATTATTGGTCAATTTGGACAAGCAGAGTTTGCTGTACAGTTAAACCATGTGAATTTGAAAAATAATATGTAAACACATTGGAAACATGATCTTTTTGTCAGGCCAGTGACTTGGGGATACTGTAAGAGAGAAATGAAATTAAAGTCAACGATTGCTGACACATGCTATTGACTGACATCCTCTGCATGCCCCTAGTACTGACCTTGTTGTTTTCCAATTAGGCTTATTCTTAAGCAGCTGATGTTATCAAAACATTGCTTCACGTCTCCAAGACGAGCGTCTCAACCAATTACTGCCTGAAACTAAATGTACTGGAACAGAAAGACCTCTGTTTGATGCACACTTTTCAGGAAACAGTTATCCAAACACAAGTGTAACCACAAGCACAAGAAAACGCTCCTTTCTATACCAATAACTTGGGTTTCATAATGCCATCATTGCTAGTCTGTTCTTTTTCTATGCACCTTCAGCCTCCCCACCACAACTGCCTGGTTCATAATTCGGTCATGCCTAGCTTTATTGCAGTTCTCAATGTATAACAGGTATTAATACATATTGAAAGGATGAGTAGTTTCAAACATCATTTATTTTCCCCTATAAAAACGTGACCCAGAAATGAAAAGTTGAATTTTTTGTGCACAAGGCACACTTTTATTATACAAAAACAAAATAAACAAACAAAACCGAGCTCTTCCGAGCACTTACTAAACACTTATGATGCAGGTCCCTTACTAACGCGCAGGACCTGACATGCAAAACATACAAACAGTTTGAAACAAATGCACATAAACCAAACATAGGTTTTACTTTAATATAGTACTTTTTTTTCAGGAATACGACACAGTCGGGCTCCTCATTCAGCAGCAGACCTGAATGAACTAACTCTGGGGTTTATATGCCCCAGAGAAACAGGTAAAGGCAGCTGGCTCTAATTTACAATAATGAGGCCAACTGCCAAAACAATTATACAATTAAACAATTACCAAATAATAAGTAAACCATTAACTAATAAGACAATTAAACAATAATACAATTTAGGCTGGCAGGGAGGCTTTAAACCCTGTCCCTGCACCAAACACACATATATACACTTGCAAGGCCCTGCCCTGCTACAACCCTTTTAGATTTCTCTTACTGTTTTATAGCGCTTGCAGTCATGTTCATTTGTTCTGGGTTATTTAATCTGCTCATATATTGGGCTATTAACAGACTTCCTAATTTCATTCAATTCATGTGACAGTGTGTCTGTTCAACTGGTAGCCCCACCTACTCATTACATTTACACAGACAGAGAGAGTGGGCAGGGCTGGCAGAGTTGAAAGGTCACATTGTCACATGATGTGAATGGAATGAGGAAGGCTTCTCAGTCCCAACCCTTTCTCTAGATTTAATAAATAATTGCAAGCACCCTAACACAGTAAAGGAGAGCGATGATAAAGAGTGCAGCTGATCTCAATCTTTGCTGATCTCAATCCTTTTCTTTTTAAGAGTGCTGCCTCTTGAAAATGTAAATGACTAAGTCCCTGTGTTATAATTGGCTCCTCATCTATTACAGACTAGGGCTTGGGTTAATTTCCGCAATTACATTGCAATTAGGCAACAGCGCTTTCTTCTTGGCTTGTTTTGCAAAATGTGTTGGATGCTTGAGGAATCGTCAGGCTGCAGTTTGATAAAGAGAAAATCGAGAAAAGCTTTGCCTCATGAGCAGCTGTCAAATTGTGTGTTAATAAAAAAAAAAAACTGTTTCCAATCCATACATCAAGAATACCTATCTTTTGTTGACCCTATGAACCAAACCCTTTACAATACAGGTAACCGTTTAAAATAATGAGTTCTGACAGCCTACACCATGCAGTATAAGTACTGCCCATAGGGCTGCTCTGATAGCCTTCAGCAGATTAAAGTTATTTCTGCTTTTCAGTAAGATAAGGGGGGTGACCTGCAGTCTGGCCTGTGTAATTTGCACTGCCTTTCGCCCAAGTCCCATAGATTTACCATGTGACTTTACTGCAGGGGTGGGCAACCGCAGTTCTTCCATAGCGTTGAAATTGAAACCAAGTCCTTAGCTGTTTAACCCATCGCCAGCGGGTCAATGAAATAAGGGAGCTGATCGAGTGCAAAGTGAAATCAATGGAATAAAATGGTTAAATAATACTTTAGTGTGTGTGTGTGTTGTGTAGGGTTTGTTGTATCTTAATATAAAATAAACTTGATTATAATGTCGGTGCCACCTAATCGGGATACTGATAATCGGGATTGCTCCTTAAATGCGATGCAACTCTGGGAGACGGTTCTTTCCAATGCTATTTACGTTGTTTAATTGGGACATCACTTTGTATAATTGGGATACAGTATTTTCAAATGATAAATGGAGATGGCTTTTCAGAGCAAGACAGGTTCTCATAGCGCAGTGCAGCGAGTACGTGATTGCACTGTGACTTGCGTAAATTGCATAATGCACATTGAATTCTTGAAAGAGGAGGAGTCTCCTGTGGTTTCTCAGGCTGCTGTTGGAAAGAAAGTTGGCGTGTCAACATCGCAGGTGCATCGCCTTGTGATAAGATGTGATTTCATTATTTTTTATTTCCTGTAGAAATAAAAAAAGTGATTAACTTTGTTAAGGATTAAAAAAAATCATAATGTGATGTGATTTCATTCTTTTTCTTTTTATTAAGAAACACAAAAGTGTGACTAAGGTCATCCCCAATGCCTTTCATTTAATTGGGACAGCCAGGATATTTCTTCTGAGGCATCCTGATAAAGCGACGGCGACTGTACTGCGTTTGTTTTTTTTAGCAGTATTACCAATAAAAAGTATTTTGCGGAGGTACGTTTTTTTAATCCCACAATATCGTGATATGCAAATTATTATCGATATCTAACGATATCTAATAGCCACATTGTTGCCCATCACTAATTTAAATGTTCCAATTTGGCCTTGCGCGACTTACTGATATCATACAGCTTTCTTAAACCAGGTGTCCATTAAGTTTTTAGGTTGTCTTAAAACACAGCCTGCCTCATTTGGTACATTTGGTGTCACGTAAAAAACAAAAACAAAACACTAAGCCCCTCGTACTGTATGATTATTCTTTCCTTTTTGTCAAAGAAGCTTGCTAATAGGGTTGCTTGGTATGACCTTCAGTCATAGTACAAAGTTGTGCTAGGTTACCTCACAAACAGGATTTTCGCTGCGCAAGTCTCGTAAGTATAATGTACGACATCTGGACATGTTTCCATGCAAAAAAAAAAAAAAGAAACAGAGTTTTTGGTCAATTGGTTGGAGTTTTAGCGAGAGAAGGTGATTTACCCTGCCTTTGAAGTCGTACAATGTTTTAGATGCGTTCCTATAAGTGACGAATTTCAAAGCTACGTGGAAACCTGGCCAATGTGAGTTAGTAGCAAGTCCTAACTTTTTCATTAACAGAATTCATAAGAGATAATGACAAAATATTTCCAGATAACTTGCTTTTATGCTTTTACGACAAAATAATCTGCAGTTTGTATTTCACATTTTGTATTGGACGTTGCCAGTAACTAACGCTGTAGGCGAACACTCGTTTTCAAAACTGCCGCTAATTCAAACATCGAATCAGGTCAAATATGCATCAGCTCAGACTGAATAACTGGACATTAATGTTTATCGAGTGTGGTGGTAGTAAAACAGTAAAGGGAAGGAACAAATTCACTAAAAACCTATTTTTTACAGTAGAATCTTGGAATTGAAATTCCACGAGCGTGTAAATATTTGTAGACTTCAACAAGAAATTAAAAACGTTCGTTAATGTTCTTTTTTTCCTATTAAATTCTTGTGATTCCGAACCCCGTTGTAGATTTCAGCAAAGATATTGTATTAGATACAGTAGAGCAGCTGGGTACTCTATTTTCCTTAAGCACACGTTATAAGAGAATCAACAAGACAATACACATGTAAATTTTGTTGAAATACTGATGTTTGGGCACATTACACGACATTGTTTCACTTGAGTGATTGCAGTGACATAATACATGTTTATTCTCAGGGTCTTTGTAAGCAATAATGGACACTATTCTCGATTTATTTTCTCAAAATAAATATTTATGAATAAAATAATAGTTCATTCCATTATTATCAGTAATAAGGGAAAAAAAATACATATCTGATCAATTTAGTTCTTGAAACAGTAACTCCGTATATCCACTCGTTTCTTGATATGTACAAATGTTGTAAAAACATACATATTAAAATACATGAGACAGAATACATGTTCTAATATAATTCTAAGTCAAATAAATTGGATTTACAGTGTTTGCCCTTTTTTAAAACAAGTTCCTGTGATGTTTTGTTTCTATGTGGTGTTTGAAAATGTCTCCGCCCTTTAAAAATGAAATGCCCGTCTCAGTGACGTCACACACACACACACACAAAAAAAAAACAAGCAGGCAGTGAAATTAAATCCCTCTCCTATCAAATGATCTGTGCTAATAAGCTGTACTGCAAAGTATGGTGGCCCAGTAAGTCAAAGAAATTAAGTGTGTTTTTTATCATGTTTACCAGATGACAGGCTCAGAATGACACTTCAGCCAGATGGCAATAGTATGTTACAAATCGCCTTATCAGAACTTTTCCTTACCCATAACCTATAGCAGAGAGAGTCATGTCTAGTCGTTTCTGACTTGCTATTAATCACAACCTCCCCCAGTCCTGATTGAAGCACTGTGCAGATACGACAGGCCGCACCTGCCCACTCAGTCACTAGTGCAGTTCATCCAAAGAACAGGTGAAATGTTTCAACACTGCACAAGAGTCATTGCAACACATTCAAAGGTGTGTGATTTATTACAGCATTTTGGTCACTCAGCAAAAAAGAACACAATGAAGTTCAAGCCCTTGTCCTCATATTCCCAATATTAGTAAAAAGCAAGCAAAAGACAGCAAAGCACAATAAAGCACAACACTGAGGGAATTAGTGACAATGATGCCAAAGCTAGTTAGGTCTTGGTTATGAAACATTTCATTATTTCCATTGAGGGGCGTTCCTGTTCCTGGGAAGTGAGTGGGAGGACTGCACCTCATCCAGAGACGTTATTTTTAGAAACTGCAGCGTTTTCTTCAGCAACCGCAGCAGAAAGGGTGTGGAGTGCAACCAGGGTGTACGATCAGAAAGGGTGTGGAGTGCAGCCAGGGTGTACGATCAGAAAGGGTGTGGAGTGCAACCAGGGTGTACGATCAGAAAGGGTGTGGAGTGCAGCCAGGGTGTACGATCAGAAAGGGTGTGGAGTGCAACCAGGGTGTACAATCAGAAAGGGTGTGGAGTGCAACCAGGGTGTACGATCAGAAAGGATGTGGAGTGCAACCAGGGTGTACGATCAGAAAGGGTGTGGAGTGCAGCCAGGGTGTACGATCAGAAAGGGTGTGGAGTGCAACCAGGGTGTACGATCAGAAAGGGTGTGGAATGCAACCAGGGTGTACGATCAGAAAGGGTGTGGAATGCAACCAGGGTGTACTATCAGAAAGGGTGTGGAGTGCAACCAGGGTGTACGATCAGAAAGGGTGTGGAGTGCAACCAGGGTGTACTATCAGAAAGGGTGTGGAATGCAACCAGGGTGTACTATCAGAAAGGGTGTGGAATGCAGCCAGGGTGTACGATCAGAAAGGGTGTGGAGTGCAACCAGGGTGTACGATCCTGGATTTAAAAGTAAATCCATCACAGAAACAGAGAAACGCACAACGTTTTTTTTGTTTTTTTTTAAAGTTAAGAAATTAATTTTCTAAGAATGATGGGATGAGAAAATAAAAAATATCACCTAATGATCCAAGCAATTAACATTACGGTATTTTCCAATCAATAAAACAAATAGCCAATTAGAGTAAAACCTGTTTGTAATGAGCGCCGTCTAAAAGTGGTATTTATAGAAAGGTGCTCTTTGAGTCAGTTAACAAACTAACCCAGGTGTGAAGACGAGAGCAGCAGTAGGGCAGCAGTGTGGAGTAGTGGTTAGGGCTCTGGACTCTTGACTGGAGGGTCGTGGGTTCAATCCCAGGTGGGGGACACTGCTGCTGTACCCTTGATCTAGGTACTTTACCTAGAGTGCTCCAATAAAAACCCAACTGTATAAATGGGTAATTGTATGTAAAAAAAATGTGTAAAAAATAATGTGATATCTTGTAACAATTATAAGTCGCCCTGGATAAGGGCATCTGCTAAGAAATAAATAATAATAATAATAATAAAAGAGAATGCAGTACACACATATGACTTGTATGTAACAACCAGCTCAAAGTTTTTAAAGGAGGGATGGAGTGAAATTTGTACTGCAAATCTTTCTACTGGTTTGGTGACAAAGCGCATTAGGAATAAATATAAAAAATGTGCTAATACCACAGTACAGTGGAGCTAGCTTAGTGGCTGTAGTTGATGGTGCAAGAGGGGGCCAAAGGGTGCAGGATTGAGTGACCTTGGCGATGGTGGGGATGGAAAACAAAAAACAGGGATTGCAATGCCTATTGAACCTCACCATAGCTCCAAAGTGTTAACACTTTACATTAAGTGTCTCTAATTACTGTGTATTTACATAGAACTTATTTAGTAAATACATGTGTACTTACACATAATTATGATGTTATATTTACAATGTATTTAATGTGCAAATCTTTTTGCATGATATATGTAAGTACACAATTCTATCAGAAATTGGTTAGTGTTAGTGTTATATCATGCAAAAAAATGTACATTGTAAGTACATTGTAACTATGCATAATAACATTGTAATTTTATGTAAGTACGCATGTATTTACTAAGTAACTACTATGTAAATACACAGTAATTAGAGATTAGTGTTACCAGAAAATGTACTGTAGAACACAATTGTCTTACTAAAAGAAAAGCAGTGTTTTGAGACCCAGTAGGTTGTCCTGCAATTGAACCCTCAAGCCAGAAAGTGCTCTATATCCCACTGCCAATTCACTTTGCCACCCACTCCACTAAACATGCTTTCCTCAATGAAATGCATCTGATGGTGTGTCCCAGTTCTGGTGTAGAATGGAAATGTCATATGAGAAATAATGTATTGGTAATGTGTGGAGGTGTGTTTGGCATAAGTAGAGTTGCTAAGGTAACTTGGGTTTAAAATGATTGGAGAGATCAGGCATGTGCAGAAATGCATGGAAAGGAAAATATGGTAAACAATGAACCACGGTAACCTCGTAAAAGAGAGTAGATAGTGACTGGGTTGCACTTGACCAGAGTAAGAGACGGATAACTAATTTCTATTGAAAATTAGTAAGATAACAAAAACAGACTGGTCACGTATGCCAAGCATTGACGCATACACAGATCAGGAATTATCATGGACTATTGATGTATCAGTATCAGTCTCTCCAGAGGTTCAGGTAATTTGATCAATTGCCTATCTCTGTTCATAATAGTAGCATGTATTGTATCTAAACAATAATGTTCAATGTAGAATGTAATATGGGTACAGTAGTCTCCGGCTAAGAGAACACCCCTCAGGATGCAAGCGAAGTGTTCTTATAGCTGAAGTCTTCTCTACGACGGAGTTAGCCACCAGACACAATATGAATCAATGAATAAATAAATACATATGTATTACTTGTCATGATGCACTTGCATCAACATATGAAATTAACTGGATAAGTAAAAGCTAAACAATAGGCAAGTGTATATTAATAAACTATAATAATAAAGTAACAGACAAACTAACATTAATAAATCTAAAGCAAAACACGTCAAAAAGCTTAAATCCCTATGTACTATGAAATTAGCTGGTGGGTGTGTTTCGGTCTATCACAATGGCAGAGGCAAAAATAATGGGTGTTACTTAGGGTTAACCTAACGTAAATAAATTGTATTGTTAAAATTTGAAACATGGTCTGGTCTCATCCTTATAGTGTAACAGAGTAGTTAATTTCATGTTTACCTTGATTCATAAACCTTACACTTCAGCAGGTAACTGCGTTCTCATGTTGAAACACCTGCTCGTTGTTCCAAGACGTCACAGCCACATTTCATTTTCATGCGTTACAGTTGCTGCTGAAACAAGAGTGGTCGACTGGCGAGAGATGAATTAGGATCTGTCAGAACTGCCTGTGTACACCAGGAGGTCACTGTTGTGTGTTAAACACTGCAGAGGGATTTGCATGAGGGGAAGCAGCTGTTCCTGCCCTTCCACAAAGGTATACTACTGCTAGACACAAAGCTTGTCTCTAAATCAACACCTGCCACCAGCAATCCTGCTACCTCCTGACAAAGGCTTCAGCAGGCTCAGCAGCGTCAAGTGAAAATAATATAGCCTTGGTACTTTTACTGAGCAAGATATGTAAAAATTCGGCTGGTAAAGGGTAAGTTTTTGAGATAAGCAGTGGAAACGAGTTCAGGGAATTTAAAAACATATTATTCCAACATAATCTCTTCCCTATTTCTTCATTCTGGGATTTTTTTCAAACATGTTTCAAACAAACTGAATCAGAAGAGAGAGCTGAAAAGCTTTTATTGTGACAGCATTTAAAGCATTAGGGTGAAAAATGTATTTTTGCGAGCCATTAGCTTTTAAGTCCCAAGTCTCCACTGTTTAATTATCCCTTTAGGAGCTGTTAAGTGCAACTGTCTTTGATAACCTTGCCTAGGAATCTCTCCCCCTTTCATTCTTGCAGGACTGGCTGATAGGGAGAAAGCAGAGTTTGAGGCTGTTAAAATATGGCTGGGGCTGGGCATTAACAGCAAGCACACACTCCCCAAGTGAGTGTCTCAACGACTGTACAGAAAGAGCCAGGCTTGTTTGCACAATCACTTCAACATCATCTCACATAGATAATGCTCCTAGTAAGTATAAAAGAGAAAGGTAAAGCATGCAAGGCCCTTACTTCTGCATTACCTCATCAGGAGCTATTGCTGATAGTATACCCAGAGTCTTGCGTAAATGGGGAAGGGCAAAAGATGCTGCTTGAAAACAAATAGACATCAAGTCAGCACACTGGGGCCAAGTCCTACAAATCCAACATGGTGGCCCTCAAAAGTGTGAGATAGCTTACAATGATTTTAGTCTGAAAGTCATGGATTTTGGCAATAATGCATGGTGGTCTAAAGCACGGATTGCTGTGTTGATATACTAGACCAGTTAAAAAAAAAAAATATATATATATATATATATCTTACAGATGGGTGCATTTATACAAAAATGAAGTAAAACATTCCCTTCTGGTTTCGCCTCCATAACCCATGAGGGTGCCAGAGCCAATGCGATGCTCCCTCCGGAATCCCCAACGAAGACCGACAGCTTCGCACAGCCAGGACGTGAACCTGCGCTGCCCATGCTTTCACCAGGTCAGCCACTCAGGGAACCCCTGCTAATTTGATATTTCAACCTAGGTATTTAGATCAGTAGCTGTTTAGATCAAGTCAATAGGTACAGTAAATTATAGGGGTTCTCTATGTCTGGAGGTGCAGCTCCAACATGAACCTACAATGATTCTTTCGTCTTTCAGAACAGTAAACCCACGTGAGCCAGATTCTCAAAAGTTTAGACTCTTTTTATACTCTTTTTCTTGTTCTGAAAGCAAAAAAAATAAATAAAAACACATAATAAAATTAAAAAAATAAAAATAAATAAGTAAATAAAAAACTACGTTTCTTGCTTTATAAGTAGGGCCACGGAAAATTCACTTTTTAAAGAAATTCACGAATGACAATAAAAAAAACAATACATTTCACGGATTGTCACGGAAGTGCCATTTTATAAAAAAAAAAAGTTTCTATTGTAAGTTGCCTAAAATTAATAGTGCATCAAAGAAAATCACTGAGGTTGAAACATTTAATGGTAGCTACTGAGTCAACATTTACATTGCAACGTTTAAAACAAGGGTTGTTTAAATGTGTTGGCTGAAAAAAGTAACAAGCAGACAAAACTGATCAAAACAAAACAAGTTTGAATCACAAATTCTGTAACATTGTCGAGTTTTGTAAACATTTGAAACTTAGGCTATGTTCATACAGTAATTAAACAGACTGTGTTGTATAGCGTTATGCTGACTGTGAAAAACAAAATGTTTAAAACAGGGTTAAGTGCAAGTGACAAAACCAAAATTTTGTGTTTTTCTTTACACACACTAAATTATATATGACGTTTTAAAACCACATAACATCGTGCTACTTGAGCGAATCAACCTATACAAAATAATATGAAGAACAAGAACAAGAAAAACAAGAAAAAATTGTATGCAACCTTTTATCCATCTAACGTGTTGTGTACACAGACACACACACACACACACGCACACGCATGCACACACACACACACACACACATGCAAGCACGCTCACACACACACACATGCACCACACACCACACACACACACACAATAATTATCTGGCCCGTGAGCAGAAAACTAGTTATTTGTTGAAGGCCAGCATTGTGCATCTTGTTGCAGTTTCAACACTCATGGTTTGTCTTTGTGGTGTAAAAACCTGTCCATATGCGGAAACTGCTCATTCTGCATCCACAGAGTTTGGTGGAATTGACAAAAAGCAGCGTGCAATTTTTGCCATGTTTGGGAATCTGATTTCAGACCTCACCCAGAAATCAACACTATTGACATTTTTCACGGTAGGCAGTCAACACGAATTCTGTGAAATTGTGAATTTTCCGTGGCCCTATTTATAAGTCCCTTGAGACTATATGGTCTTTAAACACTTGTTATTTAATCTTAATAACAACTCATTCAGCCCATTACATATCCCCTGTAAACAAACCCTTAAACATGTCATACACATCAAGACTTGCACACACCACAATGTACAGAGCTGTGAAATTGATCTGAAAAGTATATACTGTATTCTCATGAGTTTGAATTATATCTCTTGTATTCATTGCCTCCTTATAAGCAGCTGCTGTTTGTTTTGGGTACCTGCAGCAGATGCTTGTCCTGTGATCCATGACCATACGTTATGAACAGGACCTCTGCTCCACAAGCTGCCTGTTCCTGCCTGACAGTCTGAGTTTCAAACATCACCTCAAGACCATGCTGCTGCCTTGGAGAGTCTTTTTGATTGGCTTTGGGGATTTGTGAATACATAACCTCTGCACCATTGGCTGTGTAAGATGTTTCCAATGTCACAAGAGCTTGCTTTAAAATAGTTAACAATCTCGCTTGTTAAAAAAGCCCTGACATATTCCGTAGGATGATAAGGTCTAAATGCTATCATTAATAACTTTAGTTTTATGTTCAGTACCTACAGCGCTGCAAACAGCAGGAATGCTGCCCCTGTTAACATTAAAGTGCTGCTCCAGTAATTTGTTCATTCATTACCTAAACAAGCCATGTACTTGCTGTTATGTTTCTCCTCTTGTTTGTTATTTATAACCTCTTTAATATTGCACTCATTTTGTATCTCGGGTATTCAAAATATTAGTTGCATTAGGGGTGTGACAAGTAACGATATAAAGCAAGTATCTGCAATGAGCATGGTCGTTTTTCCAAGTATGAGTTTTACACAAGTACAATGCTTGCTTTATAGGGTACTTAATGTTGAAGCACTATGTCGGACCAGGTCCGGCACTACAATTGTCCCTTTCCGGTCCGATGTCGGACCCTGACCGACATCATCAAAAAGAGATCAAGCACAGGTCTCTAGTCGTTTTTTCTCCAGAAAAAGTCGAGAAAACCTTTCAATGGCCGAGTGAGACCGATAGGAGCTGAGAGAAGCCGAAAAAAAGGGCCGGATCTGAGCAACACACATTATCCCTGCACCACAGACCTAACACGGGCATAAACAAACAAGATAGCTGCTTTTGCATCCAGAGCTCAAAGAATATCACTGACCTTTGCAGAGCTTTTTGAGATGTTATAGTAATAAAATAATGACTTGGATTGCATTATTGAGGAGTTTGGTGATAAAACGAGTGATCAGGAGATGATTTAATGGGGGATTTCAACTTCCCCCATATAAAATGGGAAAACCCAGTGGGGAGTACGACAGACAAAATTGAAATGGTGGAAATGACAAATGACTGCTTCCTAACACAATTTGTCAATGCACCAACTAGAGGGGAGGCATGCCTTGATTTAGTCTTTTCAAATAACGAAGACTGAATAACTAAAACAGAGGTCAGAGAGCCATTGGCAAACTCAGACCACAACATGGTCTCATTTGAAGTGTTTTTTAAAACCCCAAAAGTAATGACTAAAGCTAAGGTTTACAATTTTAGGAAGGCAAACTATGAAGGAATGAAACTGAGACTAACAGAAGTAGATTGGAGTAAAATAGAGGAGCATAACAGAGTGTTAGGAGCATAAAGTGTTAAAGGGACTAGGAGCTCTTAAAATAAACAAATCCCCTGGACCGAATGAGATCCTCCCAATAGTATTCAAAGAAATGAAAGAAGTTATTTACAAACCGCTAACCAAGATCATGCAACAGTCTCTTAACACAAGGGTTGTACCGACAGACTGGAAAATAGCAAACGTAATAACAATCCACAAAAAGGGAGCCAAAACCAAACCAGGTAACTACAGACCAATAAGCCTGACTTCTATTATATGTAAACTTATGCAAACTATAATAAGGTGCTTCTGTGACAGTTCGGTGGCATTCTACCAGCAATGGTATTGTGCCCCGTCTTCATACAACACACACGCAGGTGTGTAAACCAAAAACAAATAAGTAAAAGGTGAAAGGAAAAAGGAAAACAAAACACTTTAAGGAAAAACTACAAATAAAGTGTGCAGGTGGCTCATTGCTCCCTCTAGCGGTAGAAGCCCAGAGAAACAGGCACTGCTCAATATCCTCTCTTACACAATGTGGGACGGCTCAGTCCCGCTAAGCTAACTATCTAAGATAGTGACAAGGAAATAAGCGGTGCGTGGCTTGCTTGCACCACCGGGTCTGTGTGTCTCACGCTGGAGTTGCCGCTCCAGAGTTTCCAGTTTCCCTTCAGAGTATCAGGATTCCGCCATGAAGTCACGCTCCACTATACTTCCTGTAAGAGGCAGAGAGGATACAAAACAGTGCCCTTTTATTCAGTCATTCACCCTGTATAGTCCCACCCCCCAGCCAATGACAGAGCGTCAGCCGATTTCTTCACAACTGACTCCTGTCAACAAGACATTGCCTGAAAGCTCACGCATGCGCCTGAAGGCCAGTCCAGATCCCTCCCCTCTCACAAGGATAAAATGGAGCAAGGTAACCAGTGGAGTATCACAGGGATCAATATTAGGTCCTCTGCTCTTCCTAATCTACATTAATGACTTAGATTCTGGTATAGTAAGCAAATGTTAAATTTGCAGACAACACAAAAATAGGAGGAGTGGCAAACACTGTTGCACCAGCAAAGGTCATTCAAAATTATTAATAATAATCATTATTATTATATTTTGTGTTCATCTTCAAGAAAAGCACTATTACTGTCTTTATGGAACAGTTTAAGTGGGATCCAATTAAATGCTATGTGCTTTTGTCAATGCTGGAGCAAATCAATAGGTGGCGACTGTAAGTCGTCCTGCCTTAAAGCCTGCAGCTTTTTAATGGTGGTTGGGGAGGTGGAGGAGAAAATTTTTCTGAACATTTTTGGAAAGGTGGGCTGCAGAATTCACGAGGACACACAGTCAGATTCACACAGTTTAACTCATGAGTTATGAAAATATTTTTTTTAAAGTATGTATTGATAACTGTAAAGATTTCCCCTATTGTATAAAAGTTTTTGCTCAAAAGAGCAAACGTCCCAACATTTCAGTATGTTAAACATAGGTTTGTCAAGGGAAAGTGTGTTTGAAAACAAGCAGTGGAGGTATTTATAGGCTTTTGCTGCCATGGTAACTACACTCATTTATTTCTATTTAAATCTATTTTAAATAGATTTAAAATTGTGTTTGTGATGTAATTTCATGTATAGTTAATGATGTAATTGTTTGCGGCACAGATAACAGCGCAGCGTATTTCTTATTATTTATAATTTAAAACCCTGTGAGGATGAGGATCCACTTCCACACCAGGAGCAGAGCAGCGGGAGCTGCCTCTGCCTCCACCACCTCCACCACCAGGAGCAGAGCAGCGAGAGCTGCTCCTGCCTCTGCCACCTCCACCAGCAGAGGGTGGATACCTGCTGGTTCCACCTCAGCCGCCGTGGGAGGAATGCTTGCCCCTCCCACCTCCACCAGCAGAGGGTGAATACCTGCTGGTTCCGCCTCAAGCGCCATGGGAGGACAGCTTACCGCTCCCAGCTCCACCAGCAGAGGGTGAATGCCTGCTGGTTCCGCCTCAACCGCCGTGGGAGGATTGCTTGCCCCTCCCACCTCCATCAGCAGAGGGTGAATACCTGCTGGTTCCGCCTCAACCACCGTGGGAGGACTGCTTGCCGCTCCCAGCTCCACCAGCAGAGGGTGAATACCTGCTGATTCCACATCCACCATCATGGGAAGGACTGCTCCTGCCCTGCCTCACACCGCCCAAGGATGCCTGCTTCGCACCGCCCAAGGATGCCTGCTTCGCATCGCCTGGGGCTGCCTGTTGCTCCGCATCGCCTGGGGCTGCCTGTTGCTCCGCATCGCCTGGGGCTGCCTGTTGCTCCGCATCGCCTGGGGCTGCCTGTTGCTCCGCATCGCCTGGGGCTGCCTGTTGCTCCGCATCGCCTGGGGCTGCCTGTTGCTCCGCATCGCCTGGGGCTGCCTGTTGCTCTGCATTGCCTGGGGCTGCCTGTTGCTCCGCATTGCCTGGGGCTGCCTGTTGCTCCGTATCGCCTGGGGCTGCCTGTTGCTCCGCATCGCCTGGAGAGCCACAAGTTACAGGGTACGAGGGAGAAGTGGAGCTCCCGCTGCCGCCTCCATGGCCACGGGCTCCCCTCCCGAGTTCACCTCCCGTGGGTCCGCTGCTGCTGCCGTCACCTCCCGAGGGTCCGCTGCTGCTGCCGTTGCCTGCCGAGGGTCTGCAGCTGCTGCTGTCGCCTCCCGAGGGTCCTGTTTTGCCTGGGGTCGCTACCAGTCCTGCCATGCAGCAGGTAATACTATGGCTGGAACCTCATGAAGGGGAGCTGCCGGCCACGAAGAAGGGGGGGGAGGTCAGGAGACCAGCTCCCCAAGCCGCACTTTCGCGGCAGGAAATACTGTGGCTGGAGCCCCATGAAGGGCAGCTGCCGGCCACGAAGAAGGGGGGGGAGGTCAGAAGACCAGATTCCCCAGCCGCACTTTCGCTGCAGGAGAAAGGGTGGCCGGAGCCCCACGGAGGGGAGCTGCCGGCCATGAAGAAGGGGGGGCAGGTCTGGAGACCACCCCCAAAATTTTTTTGGCCAGAGGAGCCGGCCTGTGCGAGGGCCATCGGAACGCTACGGCTGTTTGGGTGGGAGGAGGACATCCCACCGTGGCCGCCACCTTTGGCCCATTGCTGCCCCTGTTCCTGGGCCGGGAATTTGGGGACTAAGGGGGGAGGTGGCTGAAAAGGCCATGTGTGCTGCGCACAAGAGGGGGCATGTGTGGCAGAGTGTCCTGCCCCTATTCATTATTATTTGTATTATTTCTTATTATTTATAATTTAAAACCCTGTGAGGATGTGTGGCTGATCAGATACTGATTATTTAACTAGCTGACAGTCCCGCATCCTTACCAAACGCGTGCAGACTGTGGCCAAGGGGTAATAAGATAATTAACAGCTAGTTAACCCCTCGTCCAGAGTATAAGAACCTGCAGCTGTCCGTGCTGCAGGGTTGAGTGTAGAGAGGAGAGTACGAGAGAGCGAGGAGAATATAAAAAGAACAATTGCTATATTTAAAAATATACTTGTTTCTGTTTGTTTGGCCATCGCGCCTTTTTGTTTTGTGTTTTGTTATTGTTTAAATCTTTTGTTTTTGGTTTATTTATTTAATAAATCCACGCTGAGTGCCGTTGCATTCAGCTTCACCCGCCCATCCACTGTTTTGGTTAAGTTACTTCCTGGTCCATGATGTCACCACACCTCACCACTGCAAGCCATCCTGCCACACAATCTAATATTCATTTCTATTTAAACCTTTCTATATAAATAAAACAGCATGCCTTTTTTGTTCTGAACCCGTTCAGAATATTTTGTTTAAATGCTATTATTGTAATGATGTGACACACCACCCTTTTTCAATGAAAGTAAAACAAATGTTTTTATTGCTCCAATAGCGTGTATAAATATTATTCATAATACGTGAGCCAGACTTTCAGGAATGAGTCTTGGCTAAACTACAATTATGTGTAAAGTAGAACCTTTCTTATGCGATGTCTGTGCTCCAAATGACGTTTGTTTGGGAGAATGTTCACCCTTTCAAAGCTCTGTGTGCGATGTCTGTGCTCCGAATAAAGTTTGTTTGGGAGAATGTTCACCCTTTCAAAGCTCTGTGTGCGATGTCTGTGCTCCGAATAAAGTTTGTTTGGGAGAATGTTCACCCTTTCAAAACTCTGTGTGCGATGTCTGTGCTCTGAATAAAGTTTGTTTGGGAGAATGTTCACCCTTTCAAAGCTCTGTGTGCGATGTCAGTGCTCCGAATAAAGTTTGTTTGGGAGAATGTTCACCCTTTCAAAGCTCTGTGTGCGATGTCTGTGCTCTGAATAAAGTTTGTTTGGGAGAATGTTCACCCTTTCAAAGCTCTGTGTGCGATGTCTGTGCTCGAATAAAGTTTGTTTGGGAGAATGTTCACCCTTTCAAAGCTCTGTGTGCGATGTCTGTACTCGAATAAAGTTTGTTTGGGAGAATGTTCACCCTTTCAAAGCTCTGTGTGGGATGTCTGCTCTCCAAATGGCGTTTGTTTGGGAGAAAACAGAAAAGATTTTCAGTGCCCATCAATCCCTGCCCCGACTTTGATTGGCTTGGTGTCACTCACGCTTGCTGTAGCAACTGTAGTACCTGTCACCCAATACATTCTGAAATGATGAAATAAATCCACCAGTCAATGCTGATACAGGAACTAATCATATCTTCCTGTTAAATGCAAAAGTTCACTAAAACTCTGCTTGGCAAGAGCTTAAAGTATATTTTTGTTGATGACAAAGCCAAAAGGCATTGAAATCAGGAAATTAAGGGTTAATGTTATCATTATAAGGGTGGCATGGCAGACACCTGTAAAAGGTCATACAACTTCATGAATATCAAGCTCAAAGCCACAAGGACTCAAGACGACTATATCAATAAATGACTCACTCTATTTGTTACTGGGTGTCGCAGTGAAAAATTTGGATCCATGTAAAAAACCAACAGAAAGGATATGAATCTTCAAACCGAATGACTATCAGTAACAATGGTTTAAAGTTCATCGCTTTTCTCTTCATCAGACTGATTGTAAATCTCTCTCTTTGACCCGACAAAAAGGGATTCAAGGTTGTTATCATCTGTCATCTGAGGCGTAGTAATGAGTTTAAGCAATCCATCAGATTCAAAGAGCAGCCTTTTTATTATCTCTCCATCCCGTGGCCCATCGCATTAATGAAGAACATGATATTTATTCATTCAATTCCCAAAAGGATATAATAGTGGAAGAACTGCAGAGTAATGTGTCTGTTTGAAAAGATAACACACTGTGCCTTTTTCAGCTAATCCGCAGCTCTGCCGTAGTAGCCCAGGAGTGCTGAAACACACACACACACACACACACACACACACACACATATCAGCAATCTCATTACACATATTCAGCAGGTCTTTTAACCATCCAGGATGCAACAGAAAAAGGAGTATTTATATTTTCACTTCAGTCTATATATATTGTATCGGGCTGTGCATTCACTGCGGCGCTGTCTGTCCATGGATACAGCGCAGCAAGCATAGGCTGGCCTGCCGAAGACAGCATGGAAATAGTTGCCACAAGGGACTGTGGGACTTCGGACTGTTCTTGTTGTAAAAAACAACTTTTCTGTAAATAGTTAAAGTGCATTTGTTCCCCCTTGTTCTGTATGTCTTCCCCAGTGTTTGTCTGCGTGCTGTGCAAGGGTTTGAGGGCTGGTCGATTGTGTGTGTGGTCACCGTGATCGAGTGGGAGTCTCTGTGTAGTGGGCTGAGTTATTAGTCTGGAAGGATATGCATTATATCATTGTAATATGCTTGATGTCAGAACATTATTGAAAAGCATACAGAACTAGACAGGTGTTGAATAAAAGTTAGCAGTAAGTGTTGTGATTGTATCAGATTACTGCTAATAAACAGGTAGCTCAGCAGTTCTGTCCTCTGCCATGTTCATGCAGTAATTGAATTTGGCCTTTGTCCCCAAGGCAACTACTGTACTATAGCCTCAATCTATATGTATGAGTTCTCCTACAATGAGTAAGTCAGCTGTAGGTGGGATTCCAGAGGTAATTCACTAGGGGATCAGCAGACCTGGCAATGTATGTTTGAAAGGGGCACTTATGTGCCATTGTTAATCCAATGTACATTATCACGTCATTTCATTCTTAAGGCCTCAGTGGTGTAAACTTAACATATATATTTGGTGTTGTACATTATATCCACCTGTGACAGGGCAGAAGAAATGCCCGGCACATAATTAGAGGGGACAGGGTAAAGCCCTGCTTGTAAATAAATGTATTGTGGTGTATTGGGCTTTAAATTTATTATTTTGGGGTTTAAGAATTGGTGATTCAATGCATTGTTTTGTGTGTATTTAAAATAATGGTTTGTGTGTTGTTTTGTTATGATTTGAATATATTTTGTTTATTTAAAATCAAGTGTTTTTGTTGGTTATTATTTTGCAGCATGGATGGGGTTAAACCCCCATCCACTAAACTCATGTGGAATGTGACCATCTCCGGATTGAATAATTTATTGTTAATTCGGAGATGGTCACATGTATAAAAACCCTGCAGCTTTTGCTGGTCTTGGTGGGTGTACAGAGAGGAGACCGAGAAAAACGAAAGAGAAAGTAAAGTGATAACAATTGCCACGTGTGCTGGAAGCACCAGCATGGTACTTGTTTGTTTGGTGTCAGTGTTCATGATTTTGTTTTGTTTTAATTTTTATTTTTGTTCTGTGAGCAGTGTTTTTGTCAACCCTTTGTATTTATTTTGGTTTCAATAAAAATGACGCACTGGTGCTTATCACCTGCAAGTACCTGTGTGTCTTTGTGTCAGCTTTTACAAAACATTATTCAGATCTGAGACAGTCAATGGGGTGTAATGCATACATGCAGTCTGTCAAAACAAAGAAACTGAGCTTCTGAGGTTAGAAGCCTGCATGCTGTATCAGCTGATCAGTTAACAAAGACACTGTGGTGGTTCTGTGATTCACAACTTTAAATACTGAAGCTTGAGCACAAAGGGTGCAGCGCTGGTACATTGTATGTATTCTGCAAGTGATAAAAGGTATGTTTCAGGAAGGAAACAAGTGATTATCAGAATTCCGGCTGAACACCCCATAAATAACTCTTAAATATCTTATGCACTTCCTCTGAGTTCTGCAGTGTTTCATTTTTAATTCAACCCTTTTAATTCATCACGATTTAATAACATTTAGGTTCCCCTTTGCCCTCCATCCGTTCCTAATGAATGTATTCATTTGAAGTTATTTTAGTAACACTTTACTTTAAGTGTCACTAAATACACTTTAATTGCATGTGTGGTAACATAGTATTTCCATTGTGAATACACAATCCATGTGTAAAGTATAATTACAAAAGATGTTAGCAACTGCCATTATTTTTCATCTTGTAATTAAGCATGTTATTGCATTGTAACTACACAGTGTAATTACTATGTTATTACAATGTATTTTGCAGTGTAATTAGAGTGACTTCTTTACTGGCCACTGCAGTGGAACACAATCAGACACATCTCGAAAAAGCCAGGGGCATTTGAAGAATAAAACTGAACTGACTTTTCCTTGTACTGTGCCTAGTATTATTATTATTATTATTATTATTATTATTATTATTATTATTTACAACATATACAAAACAAAACAAAACATAAAAACTCTTTGAAGTTCGCCAACTCATTTAATTCTGTAAAATTGTGTACACTAATTTGACTGGAAATGGGCTATGATTTGATGTTGTGGCGTGTGTGTCCTAATTCAAAAGTAGCCTGTAATAGAAGCAGCCTAGTTTTATATAAAGTCTAAATTAATAACGGCCAGAAAAAGACCCCAAGGATCTGCCACAGATACTAAAGCAGCTCAGCGAAACAGATCAATGACATGGATCTGATAACCACAAGATTAAATACAACTGATATGTCAGCAACGCTTGCTTTACAAGTATGTTTTAGGATCCTTTATGACAAAGTACATTAAGTGGTAGATCTTAAAAGACATAATTCTTAGATAACTGCATGAGATGTACAGAATTCTGCGATTGTAGCACCCTGGCTTTAAAGCTCACTCAATAACAATGCTGGGTAATACCACACTGAAACAGCCATTACCAGATTCTTGTGTTTAAATGGCTTACCAATATAAGGAATGGGTAGCTCTTTACATTAAGTGCCCTCTAATTGACCTTGTGCGGGGACTCCGTCCACCTTAGTTACTGTTGCTAGGTCTGACAAACAAACCGCAAAATGACTCCGGAGAAGGCTTCTTTACTTGACATCCCGTCGACTTTCTCTCCCAGTTTTTTGCCTTATTGTCCACATTTGTTTTAATAAGGCAGAAAAAAATGGGACACAAAATAATTGTGTGTAGCGAGTTCAGTTAAAAACGCACAATGCAGTTGTAAAGCCAGGTAAGAAATCAAATCGTTTTCTAGTGATAAGTAAATTACATTTGAATTAATTCCCGTTGTGTTGTAATAATTTTAATATTGTAGCTAGATGTCTCTATTCAAGGTTTATTCATTTCGTACTTCAAAACCTTGCATATTAAACCTTATTAATAAATAAATTACAAAACAGATGTTACGTTATCTCACTTAACATACTGTAATTTACTGTGGTCGAAAAGTAAAAAAATGTATGAAAATCTATAAATAATAAAATCTTATTAATATTTAGTTTGTAAACGTCTAGTCCTTCCTGCGCTTTCAAATGTATTACTGTGTAATCTCTATATACCTTTTAAAGTTTGTCATATTAAGAGATTATATTTTAAATACATTATTTTAACATATCCAGCTACCTAAATCAAAGAAGGGACACCAGAAATATGGGCCTTGATTTATTCTTTTTTTCCCAAAGCTGGCATTTTTCTTTTTGCGACCTTGGTTTTGGTAAAGGGATGAACCTCACCCCTTGAATCCTCTCGGGTTACCTTGTGTACCACATGCACATCGTTTTACCATTTTATAGATACAATCAACGATTTAATTGATAGTCTGGCTGGCATCTCAGTGTATTTCTATGGCACTTCTTTGTTTGTTTGTCAGACCACGGAACACATGTTCTTTGAACTAGCGCTGTGATTGGTCGAATTACATCACCAGCGTAAGGTCAATTACTGTGTATTTACATAGTAGTTTACTTAGTAAATGCACTTGTTACTCCTGTTATTTCCCTATTCGCAAACTTAATTATATAAAATGTATTATTCACAGCATGACCTTATGCTTTCCAATTACACATCAGGTTAATTAATGCCTGCAAATATGATCAAATATGTAAACTCCTGGAGCAAGTTTGAAAGTTTTACAGATCACTCTCCAGTGTATACAAGAAAGGCGGTACCTTTGCTATATCCCATATCGTTCACAGCAACATGTTTTATCGTAATCAAGTTGCTTTGATATTTCTATACACCTGGGTCATTAGTCACCTCGAGAATACCTTTTTTAAACTTTTACTAAATCATTTGCCAAGACAATTTCTCTTATAGCAGTGTGAAGTAGTGGTTAGGGCTCTGGACTCTTGACTGGAGGGTCATGGGTTCAATCCCAGATGGGGGACACTGCTACTGTACCCTTGAGCAAGGTACTTTACCTAGATTGCTCCAGTAAAAACCCAGCTGTATAAATGGGTAATTGTATGTAAAAAATAATGTAATTGTATGTAAAAATAATGTGATATCTTGTAACAATTGTAAGTCACCCTGAATAAGGGCGTCTGCTAAGAAATAAATAATAATAATAATAATAATAATAATAATAATAATAATAATAATAATAATAATAATAATAATAATAAACACAGTAAATTCAAATCAAGCTCCCTCCTGCAACAATGATCGTTTGTTGTTTCCCACTATAAGGATCATTGTATATTTGTGTGTGTGTTGGGAATATAGGTTTGGCAGGGAGGGAATTAAAATCCTCCCTGCCATAAACAATTGAATGATTAATGGTTAATTAGGCAAAAAACCTTTTGTTTAGGGGGTTGGTGTGTAAGAGAGCATGACCTGAGTTTGAACTGTGTATACTGTGCTTGGAAGTCTAGTGAAGGCTGCAGTCGCATTTTGTATTGTTTTGTTTTGTTTAAACCTTTAATTTTGGCCCTTGTGCCTGTTTATTCCAGTTTTTGTTTAAATGTGCACAACAGTGCTTTAAACTGCAGTTTCTAGCCTCCGAGTCTCATTCTTGATGCTATCCTGTTACACTAATGTACGATTATAATATTTGTGAAAACTAGAGCCACCAAGTGACCCCCTGACACTTTTCCCCGCTAAACCGTTCAGTGAATTGGAGAGCCTGCTTTGGAACAGTAGTGTGATATATTGGATTCCATCATATGAGAGGCAGCTTTGATTTTGACATGGTACAGTAGCGTGATATATTGGATTCCATCATATGAGAGGCAGCTTTGATTTTGACATGGTACAGTAGTGTGATATATTGGATTCCATCATATGAGAGGCAGCTTTGATTTTGACATGGTACAGTAGTGTGATATATTGGATTCCATTATATGACAGGCAGCTTTGATTTTGACATGGTACAGTAGTGTGATATATTGGATTCCATTATATGACAGGCAGCTTTGATTTTGACATGGTACAGTAGTGTGATATATTGGATTCCATTATATGACAGGCAGCTTTGATTTTGACATGGTACAGTAGTGTGATATATTGGATTCCATCATATGACAGGCAGCTTTGATTTTGACATGGTACAGTAGTGTGATATATTGGATTCCATCATATGACAGGCAGCTTTGATTTTGACATGGTACAGTAGTGTGATATATTGGATTCCATCATATGAGAGGCAGCTTTGATTTTGACATGGTACAGTAGCGTGATATATTGGATTCCATTATATGACAGGCAGCTTTGTATTAGTAGCACAATGTAATTCACTCTCACTCTCACTAATGCCTCACACAGCAGGGTTTGCTTTAGCTATAAAAGTCAATGCTCATCTTTTTTAACCTCTAATAAAGCATAAAACATGTCACTGGACTCCATCACTGCAATTGACTTCATTTCCTTCATTTCTCTACTCTATGTAGAAATGCCTTGGTCAAAGTTGAATTTAGCCACCCCAATTCTGAAGCGCATCACTTTGATAAAAAAAAAAACACATCTTAGCCTTTGAAAAACATATTTGGCATCAATGCTCCTCTTCCTCCCTAGCTTACCTCTGCACCCTTTTACAGCCACATTGCCCTGCCAGAGAGGGTCATGCACTCTGGTTGACTTCAGATAGCAATCGGAGGTCACACCTCCATTGAGAGTTGCTCCTGTCAATCCAGAATACGAGATGCTGGATCAAACTGTTTTAAAACATTTATGCATTCATTTTAAGTCCATCCACCTATCAGATTGCTGCCTCGATCTCTGAATTGAACTTAATTTTCTTTTTCATTGAGATTCTTAATGCAAACAAACAGGTGCAGATGGCAGCAACATCATTACAGCAGCTGTGGACCGATAGATAAGGTTTATGCATGTTCATATCATCAGCTTATGGGGATAACCTTGCCACATTACAGCCTACTGTGCAACAACATTCTAATAAGGAATTACTGCAGCCTGATAACAGCATTGTTAGTCATCACCACAACTGATATGCGCTCTTTTAAAAACAAACCCCTGCGTAAAGACATCAATATTCTAATTTAATAAATTAAAGACTGCACTGAGTCCCATTCAAATGCTTTTCGTTTTTACAGGGGCTTAAAGAAAGTCAGTTTGCCCTTATAATATCCGCTACCAGTATTCCAAACAAATCCAATCTTTTCTCTGCCCTATTACAAGTAAATCTTATTAAGCTATTTGAAAATAGGCTTTTGTGGGCCTGCTGATACTAGCTGTCACCCGGTCTACCCCATGGATTCTGGAATTAGTTGCAGAAGAATTTATTTTATTAATGATAGAGTGGCACACTGCCTTTGGCTAACTGGTCATTTAACCGTAGCAGAAAAGCTGGTGGTCTGCTTTCCAGTTGAGCAATCAATCTCAGAGAGTTAAAGACTAAAGAGGTTGTACTTTGTCTCAGGGGAAAATAACTGCAATTATTGTGGAAGTTCCTAAGCCACAGTAACAATGTTTACGACCACTGTCCAAATAAGCCTTAAACCAACCCGCCATTGAACTGCTGGTAGGATAAAGGCCCCGCAGCACCAGTTTGACATGTCTGCAAGGTGTTAGAATTGTTTTTGAGAATGCAAAATCACTCCTCACAGACTTGAGTAGTAACTTCTTCAGGGAAACTGCCGGTGGAAAAATTCAGCAAAATCTCTTCTTACAGATTAACACACAGCAGGAAATTAATTACAAAGCCATTTACCATTTATTCATCAGGTCCTTCTTATTCTGAAAAGAGACAAACAACTTGGAACTGAGTTCAGAATCTCTTGGGTATTGTTACGTTGTTGACTGGCACTGCTAGTCTTTGTAATGATTGATTTTGAAGCTGCTCTTCATGAGACCTTAGTAATCTGTCAATCAAGCCTACTATCAGCCCTTTTTCTGCCTGTAGGACCGGCTATCTTGATCATTCTAACTTGGAACAGGGACATGCAGAGTTGATGTGTTGCAGAATACATTGGGCCTCATTTACTAAAGGGCACTAAATTTAGAGTTAGCACGCACATAAAGTAGTGAGTTTAACGTACACAATAAATCTAAATTTACTGCTCATTTACATGCCATAGCGCATGCACCTTTAAGGGGCGTGGCAAAAGCAATGGTTTTCAATGAAGGCGGTTACGTGCAGCGGCAGAGGGACGCGGCACCGCAGAGGGACGCGGCACCGCAGAGGGACGCGGCACCGCAGAGGGACGCGGCACCGCAGAGCGGCGCGCAAGAGATCAAATATTTTCAACTTTTGCCGCGTCGCGTCGTGACGTAACCTACCAACAGCCAATCAGGGGAAAGAAGGAGGTTCCTTTGCGAGGAAGAAATAAAATATAAATAAATTAACTGCAGACAGACTTTTAAAAGATAAAGCAAAACGTTTTATTTGGTGTACATTTATTATATTTTAACAGTTTTAAACAAAATGAATACAAAAGGTGGGGGGGGGATTGTGGTGGTGTGGGGGTTCCAATTAGGTTTTATAAAAAAATGTTTATAATGTTTCGCTCCTGTTTTGTCAGTTTTGTCAAAAGAGTTTTATTTTCCCACTGGCATTTACTGTTTGTGGCTCGGTAACCAAAAGCCACTGTACCTGCAGCCGTGACGTAACAACGGACCCCCCACTGACTTCACTCTGCCACGTTTGGTGTGAACAGTACTGCAGCGCGGCGCGCAAGCAGGAGGCATGTGCTCTGCGTCCGGTGTGAACGCCCCTTTAGTGATGCACACGATAATGTCCGAGACTAAACGTGACCACCTTCATATAAAAAGCCCCTGCAGTGTATAAATCTTTTTTTTTTTTTTTTACACTTAGCAAGTGAACATTTAGCTGACATGTTAAATCTGGGTTTCTAATGAATAAATCTTTGAATTTAAATATATTTTTTTACACTTTGCAAGTCAACATTTAGCTAACATTTCTAACAAATAAATCTGTGAAAAAATACATGCAACTTAAATCTTTTCTTTTAAAACTTGCCGATTCAACATTTGCCTAACATATTCATTTGAAAAAAATTATCGTTCAGCAATTAAAAGAAATTCATCTGAAAAAAATAAATCTGTGTTTTTACAAATAAAAATATTTATTTTGCCAGCTAAATCTGAAGCTAACATGCAAGCCCACGCCCATTGATAGGTTTGATTTGGCACTGATGCAGAGTTGCCATTACACTCAGACTTTTAAGAATGTGTTTGCTAAATCTGGACTTTTTTGGTTAAATCTAAGAAAAAACATGCGATTTACATTAAAGTGCTCAAACAAAACAAAGTCCAGGGATCATCAAAAAAAGAGCACATCACGATAAAAATGTGTAATATTTCAATAACTCAAATAGTGAACAAAACAAAAGAAAGTGATATAAATAATACAGTGTTAATACTTTGCAGGTGTGACACATACTACTATTTTTAGTAAATACGGTGTGAATGAAGGTCATCTCATTATTCAGAGCAGGGTGCCTCATTTAAATACATTATCATGCATTACCATACAAATCACATATTCATTCTGATTACCATAGTGTGGCACAATAAAACCAGTGTGCTCCATAATATGCCCACTATTTCGCACAATAATGAATAGTAAATACGGCAATCATGAACGTGCGCACTAAGTTTAGCGCCCTTTCGTAAATGAGGCCCATTGTTTGGTCAGTCACGTGAGGACAGCTACTGTAACATACAAAATAAGTGCTACATAGCACTAGTGTTTCATTAAATAATTACAAATGCGCCTGCAGCATTCCAGACCCTTATAACCATATTCAGAATCAGCTTTTGAGTGTTACTGCTAATTTAAGTGTGCTTTCTTAACATGAAAAAAACATGAACCTGGCGCACTTTAGTGAGCATGTTTGCTGTCATTCTGAATGGTCTAATATGCATATAGAAAGTATTGGATTTCATTATTAACACATGTAACTGAGAATTACACATAATACTGAAACATAGTCTAATCTAGACCGGCCCCTGCTACTCCAAAATTGTAATCTTACACATGGGAAAATGTTAACTGCCCAGCACTGAACATATTTCCTGATTCCATTCAAGTCATGTGCCAAAACAGCCTCTGAACTTGGCTGATACAAATGTGTACTTATATATATCGTGCAAAAAAAATGTACACATCAAGTACATTGTAACAATGCATAATAGCAGTGGAATTATGTGTAAGTACACATGTATTTACTACTGTAAGTAACTACTATGTAAATGCACAGTAATTAAAAGCCCTAAATGTAAAGTGTTACCTGAAATAAAATGACATTTTAAGGCACTTACTCTTGACAATTATGCCTATGGTGCCTCGTGTCGGAAAGCCTTTAGTTCAGGTGTTGGTTTGGAAGTGAAAGGGCTAGTGGACTTTGACATGGCTTAGAGCAAAATGAAAACTCTAATACATGATGTTACCTTAGGTACCGTTGCCCTAGATTAGTGCTAATCAGGGTCTGTGAATTCAGCTGCATATGTCACAAAGGGTAAAAATGTAAGTTTGGCTCATAGCAAGGTCTAGATATCCAATTCTTAGAGCAGCATGGAAAAGGAAGCAAAATCCATGTGTCTGTATTCAGTGAGCAAGCAGTGAACTAGGAGGGCTTGAATTGAAATAACAGTGTGTGCGACCTTGAATTGCAGTGTATTTCCACATTTGTTTCCAAAGCTTAGCGGCATAAGATAATAAAGAATGCAAAGTCTGATGTACTTTGAGTTGATTGATTTCTATGCTTTAGCCTTATAATCCTGTCTAATTACAAGCTGTTCAGGGAAATAGAGAGAGTCCCTTCAAGATGCTTCAGCTCAGGTGGTACAATTGAAGGTTGACCTCCGCAGTCGGGGAGAGTGAAACAGTTTCCACTTCTCACCTGAACAAGAGGCCTCTGTGGTCTCCAAAGCTAGTGTGTTTTACATATTCAGCAGATCTTATTAAAACAATCCCATATGGACCAGCATAGCATATCCTATTCGAAAGATGTTTTAATAGCTATAGTTGTAATTCTGTATTTCATTTGTTTATTTGATCATGTATTTTATTTTTTGTTGTTTGTTAGAAGACATTTAAGGAGTATGGATTGCAGTCTTGTTTGAATCTGGCAGGGGTTTATTTTGCCAGACCATTTTCTCTTTCAAGATTTAACATTTGTCACAGATACAACATATAATTTCCACAGCTTCGTAGTGTACTGTAAAACCATGTATGTCACCACATCAATCTTGTGCTACAAACATCTTAACTACTGCTATGGTTCCTCGTCCTTACATCAAAAACGTGGTGTTTTTAGAGCACACTAATATCAGTGCCGTTGCAGCCTTGCAGGGACTAAGGGAGACATGAAGTGGTAGAAGCCTATTGCTAAGAATAGTAACTCCAACGGCAATTTTATGTAACATTTTATGCAAGGCTGAAATTCCCGGGACTTATTTTGAGTCACAAATTTCCACCCATTTTGCTTTGTGTCAGTGCTCAAGACCTTAGCAGTGCAACGTGAAAACAGTGGTATGGAGTAATTGTGATTATTATGAAGTAATAATTATTTTCTTTAGTGCTGCAGAGAAACTATCTGAAATATTCTAAGTGAACATTGCTGCACGTGAATTTGAAGGCAAAAAGCCACATCAGTGTTCTCCATAAATTACATAGTTGATAAATATTAGAAATAAATATCACAATGCGTTTTTGCCTTGCACTGATTTACCACCTTGCCAGAATTTGATATGTGGGACAGTAGGGATTAACATTAAAAAAACAGGATACAAAAACTGCTGCTTCAGATTTTGGTGAGCGAGTCAGAATCGGGATACAGATGTAGGTGTGCTTCATGCTTTTCAAACATGGGCCCAACTTGCAAGGTACATGTTAAGTATAGTGATCAATGTTTTGTTTTGTTGTGATCCTAGTATTTTCTGTAATTAACGAAAACCAAAACGGTGAGGTGTTTTTTCTTTGTACAATGCCCCCCTTTCTAAAACATTTTGAAGAATTTATTTAAGTTAAACATGAGTTTTCACTTGCGTGTACATCTAAAAAAAAGGCAGAAGTAAACCACAGTAATGATATTACTTTATGAAAATGTGTCTTTTGTCACTTTGTTTATTGTGCAGAAAACACAATGCCTGGGATACATTTTTGTTTTTTATAGTGTTTCTGCCTGGAAAAATATTTTTATGGAATAGATCATGGTAATTAATCTACTCAGAAACACATAGAATATATTATTGAAGGTAAAGTAATAAGTACAAAATACAAAAGAAACAGGCATATCTCTTCTAATCCAAGGCTATTATTGTAGCATGGCCAGGTCCTGTTGTAGGTGAGCACCCAGGGTCTGGAAAGTGGGGATGATTGCTGAGAATAGTATGGAGATTAAAATGGCCAAGTCTAGTACATCATTAGTAGTCGTAGCGCCTGTTACATAAAACATGTGTGGGGTATTTTAGCCCCTATTATGCATTGTTTGACTTAGATCTTTTTGTATAATTTTTTCATAGCACAGTTGTTTTTTAATACCATTATTTATAACATCATCCCTTTTTTAGGATACAGTGCTCCCTCGCTATAAGGCTCTCGATTATAATGCACCTTGGATATAACACTCCCACAATTCCCTATACTAGTGATTCATGCAATATTTCTACAGTAAATACAGTACCGGTGTTGTTCAAACTGTAACTTCTCAGTCTAACTTCTGTTTCTGTCTCTCCCTGCATTATAGAAGTTATTTTATTTTGTATTTTAGTCAGATGTGTGTTATGTGTCCCGCGACCCCCCACACCCTCCCCCTCCCCTGCTTATAACACTCTTTGGTTATAGCTCTTATATTGTGTGTCCCCCGAGACCCGCCTCATATCGAGGGAGCACTGTATCTTGAAACAAAACTCCCTTTCTGCAGCAGTTACTGCATAGTGTAATATTTCTTAATACTTGTCATTTAAGGTTTAACTTGAGTGTTATATTACAGTACATGACTTAGTGATACAACAGCTACAGAGGATACAAAGCTTTCAGTATTTTCAGCTTCCTTTGTTTATGGTGAATTAGTTATAATTGATCAGTTATTTTTTAAGGCTTATTTTGTATTCATAAATGTATCGTGTACCAAATAATTTTTAAAAGTATTTATTCTTTGGCACACAAATTGTCTCAATTTTTAAAATGTTTACACCCGGCTGTGCATATGAGTACCTGCACTTGTTTGTTGAGAATTTCACCCCTGATTTTATGTAACATGTAACAAACAGTGATGGTACTAAAGTCTTTACTTTTTTACACAAATCATGATACTAAACAATATTAATATGAGGCTAGTTTTCACAAGAGTCCACTTATTGTACTGCAATGATCATATCAAATAAAATGTGTAATTTTAAACCAGTTTGCTGGAAGTGACTTTGGCGTAAGTACAGTAATTTAGAGGTAATCCAACCATCTCTTAATACTAGTATGATTGCATCTAAACAATAATGTTCAATGTAGAATGTAATGTGGGTATTTGGAATTAATAAATGTTAAAATTTGAAACATGGTCTGGTCTCATCCATACAGCATAACAGAGTAGTTAATTCCATGTTTACCTTCATTCATAACCCTTGCAGTGTTGCATGTGGGATCTTATACATTTTTACACCCTATATGTAAAGTTCAGATCATTCGCTCTATTAAAAAGGCTGTGTCTTTTTTTTTTTTTAAACAGTTTTCCTAAGAACTTAAAGTATGCTGTGGAAAACAGCAGTAACTTTGCAGGTAGAGATGTCAGTGAGCAATGAGTTGGCTAAAAGCAACCTCAGATATGAACCGTTCTGATTTCAACTTTTGCTGAAACTCATTCGAGTCATGGGCTGCTGCAAACTGAAATGAGGGACGACCAAAAACCGTTGCTACCCTGGGAATAAAATCACTGGATCTTAAGTGGTACAATAAAGAAGAGTGCTCCAGTAAACTACGCAAGTACCAGTAAGCAGGCGTTTTCGCAATGAAGGTTCGGTAGATAACATATACCATTGCTTCAGTTGCCTTGTATGTAAGAGGGCCAGTTAGTCAGCTTGTAAAGGTTGCAATGGCGAGTTCTATAGGGGGCACAAGTGACAAAACTTATAGCAGAAACACACTCGCCTGTGTTGGGGGACAATAATGTACAACACCCTCATGTTGCTATTATTTCCCTGGCTGCTAAACATACTACTGTAATTACAATTAGAGTAAAACATCCGTTTGCTATTTAAACTCTTTTTCACTTGCATCAACTGTTCTTGAGCTACCAGACACCAGAATTGCAGCCCTGCATTGAAATGGCATGCAGGGTTTGATCCACCAAGCTGCCTGCATGACCAGTTCCAGGATCATTCAGATGCAGAAAGACAGATGATGTTGCCAAAGATGTTCAACCTGAATATTATAGGCACTCGGCCTGAGGCAATAGAGGAGAGCTGACATGAAATGTAATAGAAAGGAACATCTGCTGGCCGTGAAGAATGGGATGGACTGACGGTATTGCTGAGAGGACAGGCTATTGCAGGAGCAGTGCACAAGATCCAGGGGATGTGGAGAGAAGCAGGGTTAAATGGAGAGCAATGCTCCTTCCTTGCATCCTAAAAGAAATAAGCATAGGATCACAAGAGCATAAGAAGTGCTACAAATGGTGGGAATGCATCAAGCTGTGTACCCCAGTCATTAGCACCATTTCTTCTTTAGGATAACTAACAACTTAAGCTGAGGAACATTTTAAGGAACAGCTGCTTGAAACCTGGTTCCAGGAGACCGGGAGACCTTTGTTTTGGTGACTTTGCTGTATCAAACTCCAAGTCTCCCTTGGTGTGCCGTGGTATGGCCTGAAACCCAGTCTCCTGAAACCAAGTTCCAAGCCACAAAGTGGCTTTGTGTTCTCTCAGCTTTAAGGATACCTATGAACTCTTTAATTAAATCCGGAGTTGTTTATTTCTAGTTTTGTAACTTCAATGTGTTTTTTCCTTCCTTCTTTCAATAGTGCAATTGAGCTTTTGAGCTTCAAGTACAAAGATATAGGCCTCCAACTTTTCTAAATTCTCAGTAAAACACACACTAGAGCCAAATACAGTTTCAGAAAAACTTAAATTAGCTGAGTGTTTGGATAAGTGTATAGCACAAAGAATGCTCACTGCAATGAAATAACATAATCTATGCAAATCTCTCGCTGTTTAATGTTTTAAGAGCATCAAAGAACAGAAAAACAACTTCACCAGATTTTATCCTTTTGCATTTGCTAACAAAAAGACTGAAAAAAAGCATTTACATTTTAACCATAGAATCAGCCACAATACAATAACTAGGGCCGCTCAGATTATTCATATTTGTCATTGTTTTTTAAATATTACAGCAGATTATTAAATGAATTAATTTCAACTGTAAAATCCAGTGTTGTTTTTTTCACATTAGGTCTTTCACTTTGGCACTTTTTCTCGCTGCTTGTGCTGATGGGGTGTTTTGGAACACAGTCTGGTGCATCTCACAAGATTAACTACTGCAAGCCAAGTAGCCACAGAAATAAGAAAACAGGGCCATCTCTTCTCTCCCTGCAGGTGTGTGCTTTTACTGAGAGATTACAAAAGAGTTCTGAGAGGAGGGAAGGGCAGGCAGAGAAGACAAAGCAGAGGAGAAAAAGCTAAGCGAGATGGATGCAAAATGACAAAGTTAGGAGCCTCACTATGGAAGAACCGCCACAGTTAAACCAAATTACCCTGTAGGGGTCGACGAAGGTTAAACAAATATTACAAGCACCCTTGAGAACACTGAGGCTCAGCATAAACACTGTAACTCATGCTAAGAAATGTATAGTGTTTAGATATTGTTAGGAAAACAGAGTGTAAGCACAGTTCACAAAGTTCAGCTTCACACACACGCACTTAGGTGAGATATATAGGACAGGCACTTGAGAGTGCGAGTGAGAAATCTACCTAAAACCTCTCCTGATGACAGATCATCGTCGTAGCTGAGCATTCTCACAAAACACGGATTTCTGCTGAAAACTAGGTGCCACTTTAGTTCTGTCTAACGATAATGTCAGTCAGCTGTAAGCTTGACAGGTTATGTACATTGCTAAAAATGAGAAAATGGCTGAAATGTAATTTGGTAAAGTGAAGGAACTGTAGGTGGAGGTGGTCTTTAAGAACGCTATTATCTTCACAAATAGAAAATCCAATCCTTTGATGAGTGCACAGGTAGTGTGTAATGGCAGTTACTCACGATAGGAGAGAAGCTGAGTGTCTGAAGCAGGACCCCCCTCCAGGTTTCTCCTCTCAGGCAGATACCCTCGCCAGGCTTTCCCGCTGTGCTCCCTCCATTTCTCTTTCAATTAAGCAGGTGTCCTGCAGCATTCAGACACTGCTTCTATCCTTTCAGCAATCCCTGGCACGTTTTATTCCTGTCAGGCAACGAGTCAGAATCACCTCAGCCCTCCTCACTGTAAAGCCTGTTGATTGCATTCACCAATTTCAGCAGTAAAAAAAATCCTTTTGAGATTTGGAGAGCAGATTAAGTGCTCCTTCCCATTTTTCACCTTTTAAAAGTTTACTGTGGTGTAAAAAGCATATTAAACTTCATTGAAGCGTGGAGGCTTAGAAACATTACGATTTTGTTTCAACATATACGAAAAGAAAAATAGTACTAAAATAGTACCTACAGTAATTGCATGCTCCAGTACATTCCTGGTAAAGATCTGTTGCAGAGTTACTATATACTATATTCTTTTTATAAGCTTTCATTTTTTTAAATGATTATAGTTTGTAAAATACACTGAAACCTCTCAAATAAGGCCAACGGGGGCCCCTTAATAGGGGGTTGGCCTTCATATTGAAGGTCTATTAACCTTTAATATCAAGGTAAATAACAGTGGGATTAGCATTATCTTTGCAGGTATGTCCACCACTGAGCAGACTGACTGCACCTATCTTAAACCCTGCACCTGGTCCTAATTTACAATTACTATCCAGGTGCAGGGGATAATTAAACAATAAAACAATTAACAAAACTAATTAAACAATAAAACAATAAAACAAACTAACAAAAATGTGCCTGCGCACGTCTTACTGCTATGTTACAATATATATGTTGTAACGGAGCCTCACGGCTCAGGTTTGTTTTCGCCCTTAAAATCACAGACACAGGCACAAAATTTATGATTTTAGTGCTTGAGCGCACTTTTAATAAAGCAAAATAAATAAAAATGAAAACAAGTACTTAGCTCTTTTCGAGCACTTCCTAAACTTATGCAGGTCCCTGACTAGCTCACAGGACGGCTTAGTCGTTTACTTGGCATAACACAAAAATACACAGAAAAAGAACACACAGTACCTTTTCCAGGGATACGACTGATTACACACACAGTTGGGCTCTTCACACAGCAGCACAGCAGAGACTGGCTGCTCTCCTTAAATACCCTGTACCTGGCTCTAATTTACCAATAATAGCCAGGTGCAGGTGATAATTAACAATTAAAACCTGTTTTTTGGCAGGGAAGATATTAACCCCCTCCCTGCTGTGCTACAATATATATATATATATATAGAGAGAGAGAGAGAGAGAGAGAGAGAGAGAGAGAGAGAGAGAGAGAGAGAGAGAGAGAGAGAGAGAGAGAAATCATCGAATTGTGTGCTAAGAAAATGTAGTATATTTTATTAAATGGTAACTACACTGTAAATGTGTGTAAATGGAGAGTAATCTGTTACATCTCTTGCAGAGGGATGTTGAGTGTAAATGGGCAGTAATCTGTTACATGTCTTGCAGAGGAATGCAGTGTGTAAAAGAAGAGTAATTTGTTACATTTCTTGAAGAGGGGTGTTGTGTGTAATAGGTAGTAATCTGTTATATCTCTTGAAGAGGGATGTTGTGTGTAAATGGGCAGTAATCTGTTACATGTCTTGCAGAGGAATGCAGTGTGTAAAAGAAGAGTAATCTGTTACATCTCTTGAAGTGTGATGAGTTGTGTGTAAATGGGTAGTAATCGGTTACTTCTTGAAGAGGGATGAGTTGTATGTAAATGGAGAGTAATCTGTTACATCTGTTAGATAAAGGACAACTCTAGGAAGTTAGTGTTTCCCATCATTAATCAATGACTTTTCAGGGGCAGAGAATGTGACACAAATTAAACAGCATAAGGAGGATAATGTGCTTCATTATTGCATTAAGATAGTTGGTACAATAAATCATTGATTGCTCACTGGATGCTTGTCCGGTAGGGTCCACTTTCCTACCGATCTCACTGAGTGCCTGGCCGGTAGGATCCAGTAGCGCAACAAGAAGACACTCCCTGCAGGTTTGCCTCCCTAATCCACAGGAACACCAGAGCTAATGTGATGATCCCTGTGGAATCCCAAGTAAAGACTGGTGACTTTCCACTTCCAGGACATGAACCTGAGCTCCCCTGACTGTTTGATTCACCTTGCACACCACACGGCCATGCTTTTACCAGGAGAGACCCTCAGGGACCCCTGCACTCCCCTGACTGTATGATTCACCCTGCACACCACACGGCCATGCTTTTACCAGGAGAGACCCTCAGGGATCCCTGCACTCCCCTGACTGTATGACTCACCCTGCACACCACACAGCCATGCTTCTACCAGGAGAGACCCTCAGGGACCCCTGCGCTCCCCTGACTGTATGACTCACCCTGCACACCACACAGCCATGCTTTTACCAGGAGAGACCCTCAGGGATCCCTGCACTCCCCTGACTGTATGACTCACCCTGCACACCACACAGCCATGCTTCTACCAGGAGAGACCCTCAGGGACCCCTGCGCTCCCCTGACTGTATGACTCACCCTGCACACCACACAGCCATGCTTTTACCAGGAGAGACCCTCAGGGACCCCTGCGCTCCCCTGACTGTATGACTCACCCTGCACACCACACAGCCATGCTTTTACCAGGAGAGACCCTCAGGGACCCCTGCGCTCCCCTGACTGTATGACTCACCCTGCACACCACACGGCCATGCTTTTACCAGGAGAGACCCTCAGGGACCCCTGCAGTCCCCTGACTGTATGATTCACCCTGCACACCACACGGCCATGCTTTTACCAGGTGACAACTTCGTGGACCCATGATCTGCATTTTTAAGTTTCAATATATTTTCCCAAGATCTATTACGGCAACATAAAAAGCTCAGCGAGGTGGCATAATCAATCCGTCATGCGGATTGACAGTAGTATGGCAAATCCTGACTGACTATTTTGAAATGTTCACTGTAGTGATCTATTGTCAGCAGCCCTGTGTGTGAGGAAACAAAATACATTTTTCTGCATCATTGATTTTTCTTCAACTAACCTGCCTGCGGATGTCCTGTCATGATCAGTTTCCAAACACTACACTTAATCATTTAGACATAACAATTATTAGACTTGTGACAGGGGATCTGACACTGGGGGTTGCAGTAAACCGCAAGCAGCAAACAGCAAACAGCAAACAGCAAGCAGTCAATGATCTTTTATTTTACTAAATGAAACAATAATGGTCAGTGCTATGTATATGGGAATGTTTATGAACAGTTTTTGTGTATCGGTAACAGAATGCTAAAAAAAATCAATAAAATCTTTTTTCTATACTTATCTTACTAGCAACATATTGTTTTATTTCACATTGGTCTGTTGTCCATTGCTAATTCAAAGTTAAATTCTAGTTATGGCACTGTTAGGAAGACCTAAAATAAATGTATGAAGGACATGGTATCAGTGTTTTGCAATGGTTAACATTCTGTATTTGCAAATACATACATCTTTTATAGTGTTGCATGCCCCTACATGTTGCTACAACTGTTTTAATAACCTGTATTTTTTTTTTCATTGTTAACATCCTGACAACAGTGTAAGGATTATTGCCCACGTTGTCAAACAGGTAACACAGCAAAAACGATCCATGATGTGGTACGTAAAAGTACTCACTTTTTTTTGCAGTGATTTAGAGGACAGATCTCAAACCCCAGTGCACTAGAGCGGCCATTTTGTAAAAAGTTGTCAGGATGTTAACAATCAAAATAAAAATCACAGGCACGTTATTTAAACAGTTGTAGCTACACGTGGGGACATATAACGCTATATTTTTTGGAGCCCCACTACTTACTTACTTTAATGTGTAAATCTTTTTGCACGATATATGCAAGTACACAATTGTATCAGAAAAGGGTTAGGGTTGGGGTTGGGGTTGGGGTTGGGGTTAGGGTTAGGGTTAGGGTTAGGGTCAAGTTTAGAGTTAGGGTTAGGGTCAGGTTTATAGTTAGGGTTAAGGTCAAGTTTAGAGCTAAGGTTAGGGTTAGGGTTATGTTTAGAGTAAGGGTTAGGGCTAAGGTTAGGGTTATACTGTGCAAAATGACATTGCATAATAAGTACATTTTAACAATGCATAATAACATAACATAACTTGAGACCCTTAACGTAGAGGTGATGCGGTGCTCAGGAATAACAGACACAAGACAGTTCACAGTGAAAAGCAGCTCTTTTATTTGGCTGGGTTGCATGCTCACAACTCTTAAATAATAATAACTGGCCCTACACAGCAATGTGTATCGCTCAGATAAACCACGGGGTTCAGTCCTGAAATAATAAGACACTAAACAACACACACACAAACACAACACGGTCATAAGTCCAGAGTGAGTGCTCTTAGTGAAAGTGGTGATTTACAGGTTTATATGTGCACAATGGTGAAGTGTAGTCTGGGTTTAATTGCTGGCTGTTTAGCTACAGCTCCCAGATATTTAGCCTTCTATAATGACAAATATAACAGTTAAATAGCAAAGTAGCAAAGTAACACACAAATAGCAAAGTAACACACAAAAACTCACGGTTTCTTTAATACACAGTACTCCTTCACTGGTCCTTTCGTAACAGCAGTGTGGAGTAGTGGTTAGGGCTCTGGACTCTTGACCGGAGGGTTGTGGGTTCAATCCCCAGTTGGGGGACACTGCTGTTGTACCCTTGAGCAAGGTACTTTACCTAGATTGCTCCAGTAAAAACCCAACTGTATAAATGGGTAATTGTATGTAAAAATAATGTGATATTTGTATAATGTGATATCTTGTAACAATTGTAAGTCGCCCTGGATAAGGGCATCTGCTAAGAAATAAATAATAATAATAATAACCAAAACTAAGGCACAGATTGCTTTGCCACATCCCCTAATATACCCTGTCACGCCCCCTTCGGTAGCGAGTGCAATCACGTATCCTCCAACCGATGACTTCTGGTATTGTGACTCCACCCCCTTCCTGGATGGACGACTTCCGACTGACCCTGAAATGAACTGCCAAACCATCCAGTCCGGGGCACACTGTTCCTGTTATACAGCACCCTCACAGATCAGGAGGGAGATTGTTGACTAGGATTCATTCGCTGTCTGTCACAGGTGGTGATAACCAGGGCTTTAAAATCAATGTCTCTCACTTCTTGTTATGACTGTACCATTGATCTCCCTTTGACAGTGATGCATACATTTTAGTGATTTCCTTTGTCTGTTGATTTAATTTGATTTATATAGAGACTTGTCAACACTATTATCATTTGTTTATTTAGCAGACGCTTTTATCCAAGGCGACTTACAGAGACTAGGGTGTGTGAACTATGCATCAGCTGCAGAGTCACTTACAATTACATCTCACCCGAAAGACAGGGCACAAGAAGGTTAAGTGACTTGCTCAGGGTCACTCAATGAGTGGCTGAGGTGGGATTTGAACTGGGGACCTCCTGGTTTAACCACTAGACCACACAGCCTATGGTATAGATCATAAACAATGAAACTGCCTCTTCCTGGTACCTAATCACTTTGTGTGCTGTAGGTCACATGGTCTGATTACACTTCGACCCTTGGAGTGACACTGATCTGCAGTATGTGAAGTGATTCTCTACCAGGAAGCAGCAGCAATCATTCATTCTATAGCATTTATATCTGAACTACACTCCCAAATGAAAGTATAAAACTAAAGTAACGAACCACAATATATTCAGCATGAGAAATGGGGGGGATATTGCTCGTGACAGGACACGCTGTTGCAAGCTATTATATATTTAGCCAGGGTCGCACAGAGACAGTGGGAATGAATAGCCTGAACTGAACATTGAGCTATTGTTCCAGACTGTATTTACAAACCTCATTAACGTTGAAAGCGTGATCGCACAACCAGTGTTGTAATAAAGGTGACTATCAATATTTAGCATAGAAACTGTGATATATGACAATATTGGTTCCTGACAATGCATGTTTATTGATGCTGAGAGGTACCTAACCCAGTTACTGCATGCAACGTGACAGTAATTGAACGAAGCAATGTGAGGACACATCATAGTAGACAAAAAACACAGGAGGTTAACATGAGTAATCACAAACAGGGGAGATCTTAATGAAGCACAAGGTGAAATCCTACAGAGTACATACAGAAATAAACAAAATGTTTAGTTTGGAAGAATTAGTTCCACCCTTGCTGGCAACTCCATGCTTTATTTCTGTGTTTTCTTATTATTATTCATCATATTAAACTTACAGTACACAAAATCATTGGACATATTTCTGAACTGTGGACATTTCAGATTCATGAACAACCTCCATTCGTGTTGTGTTCGTAGTCTTGAGAGTTTGAGATCTGCTGGTCTAAAATGTCCCCTCAATTGATCTCCAACTCATTTCCTTCTTCAGAATAATGAGTGCCTGAGACACGGTACCATGCGAGGTTCTGCCAGGTCCACAAACATATGTGTACGGCACCTTTATGAGTTTGTGCTTGTAACAGAGGACTTGCTACAAGTGATGGAATTATTACTTGAAATGATGATTTGGATGACGTGGATGCATGTTCGCTGCTTGGTTGACACAAGACAGAGACAAGAAGGTTAGGATTGACACGGCCCGCAGGCACGCAGGTTTACTTACGTAGAGTACAGATAGGAACCCCACGTGACGCTGCCAGCAATGGTAGCTCACAGGGGACAAACGGCCCGGCGTACAAAAGGCTAAATAAACACTGTACAAAATTATCAAATACAAGGTGCCGTGAAGACGGCTCACGCTACTCTGCCAACAAATGGAGGTCCCGAGTCCACATCTGTCTGCTATACTGGGTGGGATCTACTATCCCGAAACTAACTCCCTCTCCCTCGGGCAGTTCACCCAACTCTAACCTCAGATATACACACGATCTTTGGTGTGTTGCATCTTCCTTCTCCCGGAATGAACCCCTGACGGAATATACACATGACTCCAGTCTATCAGAATCACAGACGGGCCGATACTCCAGCAGCAGCAGCAGTGCACTGACCCCTATGGCTTACAGCAGTCGTGATCTGTATAATTGGGATGCTTTTGTTCCCTGTGCTCTGCTGCACCACGCCCACCTGCTGATTAGGAGCTCGCAGCTGATAAACACACATGCTGCTCGTTCCTGCAACTAAACACAGCAGGCAGGCTGCTACATACAGAGCGTCAGATTCCCCATTAAAACAAATCCTGTTCTCATTTATATAAACACCATTCGTATTTATAATAAATAATCACAGAAGCCCCCTCTGTATGTGCATGGTCCAGCCCTGCTACACTGCTGTATTGGAATTATTTACTACCCCTCTTGTTTCAATCGTTAACAGTTTCCAAGCATCAACACAGTCAGCGAGCCCAGCACAACCCCGGGCCATCTCTGGCTCCTCGTTCTCTCGGGAAGTGTTGCGAATGCTAGATTGTGCCCCAGCAATGATGACGTGCCACTCTCAGCTTGAGCTTCAGGCATCCAGCATCTGTTGCCAATTCCAGCCACTAATGGAAGAAGTTAGTATTCTGCTGCTCTATCAGGGAAGCTTCCCTGCTTAACACACGGAGATGCCTAAACCAATCTGCCATTTAAATGTGACCACTTGCAGACCTGCAAACACAGCAGCCTTTTAAATGAAAGAGCCGTACTGATGGGCAGAAAATTATAAACACAGACTGAATACAATGAGAACATCTCAGACTGTAACTTCAAAAAGGCCTGCTCTGCTTAAACTGATTAAATACTGCAGTAACAAACTAGTTAAAAAAAAGGTTAACAGATTAAACTAAACCTGGATTCAGTATTTTTTAACTAGTTCTTGTATTCTCAATCTGTAAATCAGGAGAGATATATTCATAAGCCAGGCATGGCACTGTGCATTGGAGTGAGTACAAAGCTTGGTCTCAACCCCCAAAGCAATTGCGATGCATTAGTTAAACTTCATTACAAGTGTTGCCCTTGATACTAAGGGCTAAAATACAATGAGCATAATGCATGGGAAGAAGAGCTCATAACAGTGACTAGCCAGCAGAGCCGAGTGTCAACTGTTTCAATATGCAAATCCAACGGAAACATTACAACATGCTGGCTAGTATCTTCAAACAGTTTTTAAGCAGACATTTCTATTTATTTTTCAAGTAGAATTAAGAGATTATTCTGCGTGGGTAAAGCAAAAATAATTTGTATTTAAGGAAAGACATAATCATATTACAGTTTCCTATACATGAGAAATAAAACTGCAGGATAGTCAATTACAAATTACATTGTTCCACCAAAGGTAGGGACATTTCACAAGACCAGAGCCAGGGACACAGTCCAGTCAGTGGTGGAGGAATAGCTGGTGCAGCTGGTGCAACTGCACAGGGGCCTGTGCTCAGAGGGCCCCGGAGGAATGTGAAAGTTTGGAAAAAACATTTAACAGTGACAATATCCTTCCCGTTTAGATTTGCAGATGTTACAACTTCACGTTTGCATCATTGCAGCTACCGGTGCCAGGAATTCACTTTGTATCCTCCCTCGTTCCAACGCCGCTATTCTCTTTCAAATGAAATAAAAAATGGATCGGAGATTTCCTTTAACCTGATTGGTCAATACAAGGGCTTAAATCTCTGATAAAGGATCTTGAATGTCATCTTTCAAATTATGTTTAATCAAATCGCCAGAAAATACACAAATACAGTATTTGTGTATTTTTTCTGTTTGTTGAAAGAAAATCTCCTTTCTTGTACACGGCCCCTGAATGTCAATGTAGACTATTCTGCTTCCTCGCTGTCCTATCTATCGATTTAAATTTAGTATAGCAAATAAAGTAAAATAAATAAATAGTTGAGAATAGGGTTTGCTGTCAGCTTCAATACAGTAACCACAATACTGTAGCAACTAGTCTCCAGTTTGAATAATGAGATGAAATCAAACAACTGCACGCAGTCTGATTACTCAGATAGAATTCTGAGCAAACCTCATTGCTCACAGAATAATGAGGAAAACATTGCATTCATTAGCAACAAAAACTAGTGCTGCATAAAAATACAAATAAAAACTAACAGAAAAACTGTAAATGTTTACCTTGAAAGACAATGCGGCACAGAGAGGCAGGTTTGGGCTTAATTGCTAAAACTAATTTAGACAGATCTCAATCAAACTTCACTGAATGCAATTTGAATTCCTCGCCAGTTTATTTATTTTTTTTACCTTGGCTCACATTCAAATGCAGCATTGATTGTATAATTGTGTGTGTTTGTTTGGTCAAAGGACAGAAAGAACTTATAAAAAAAAATACACACACACACACACACACACGCATACATATATATATATATATATATATATATATATATATACACACACACAGCAAGAAGATTGTTACACTAGAGGATACACAAGCACTTAACTTACTTATTCAAAATATTCCCCCTTCACATAATTTTTAAAGTTGATCTTGAATTCTGATTAGCTGCTATATGAAAACAGCTGATGGATTGATGAGAAATGACAGGGAATGGTCTTATTATTCTAGATGAGTCTAATTATTATAGACATGAAAGGCAGCTCACAGAATATATATTCTCTTTAGTAAAGCTTTTGTTTTCCTGGGTGCTGATAGAAGACCTTAAAGCAGGGGTGTCAAACATTCCGGCCCCCGGAATATCACGGAATATCATTTCTTTATTCAATAGGACACAGGTTAAAAAAAAAAATGCCAAAAAGTACCCAAATCACAATAGATACGGATCAGTTTTTTATTTAACACTCACCAAAAGATAAAGACAAAGAATATTAGTGACTGCTGCTGCTGCTTCCTGATACCTGATGATCAGCACATCAGTATCTGGAGCAAATGACTGGGCTGAGGATATCTGGAGTATCAAGTTAAGTCGTGTGTCAGATAGTTGAGATTAGTTGATATTCATGACAGAGAAAGCTTGCTGCTTCTCAGGACAAACTATTTTCTTCAAAAACTCTCCATCAGAAAATGGTTTTGAAGAAACACCTATTTCGCGAGCAATCACATAGTTTGCCTTAACAGCAGCATCACTTATGTTACAAGCATTAGTAAACATCGATTGCTGTTTTTCAATCACTGCTAATTCAGAGTATTTATCTTCATGTAACTGTCCAATATATTTATCATATTTCTTGCCATGGTTTTGTTCATAGTGTCTTTTATTGTTGTATTATTTCACAACAGCCACATGTTGCTTACAAATTAAGCATGTTGGCTTTCCATTCATGTCCACAAGGTCCACAAGGTCCACCATTCTCTTCACGGAAAAAGACATGATGACACTCGCCAAAGAACTTACAAATCAGAACTAAAACCCTTTTCTGGTATCAATGTTGTTATAACTCGAACCAGCGGACGCACTGCCGTCTCACCCACGTGGTCGCCGATTGACAGCAATCACAGCAACATGACAATTTGTGTTGCTTATATGAAGGAACTCTGGACTGGAGACATGTTTATACACGTGCTCTAAGAGGTGATGGTGAGTGAAATAATCAATATGGGCTAGTTAGAGGAATGTTAATATGTATGAACATTTGTGTTAAATACAATAATTTGTAGGTTTCGGGTTTGTCTTTGTATTTTTATAACTGTCACTCAGCCCGCGCTAAGCGTCAGGGTATCGCATCAGGACAGCCAAAAGAAACGAGTTTGACACCCCTGCCTTAGGAAACAGCATGGCAGGGTCTGTCAAACTCATCTGGAGTCTGGTATTTCACACTCATCTCAGCTTGGGTTTAAAGGATTTTCAGGTTTGTTTAGCTTTAGTTCAGGTTCACTATAAGTCTGTGTCACAAAGACGGCCGGAGTGTGTGACGTCAGACCAGAAACAGGAAGTAATACACAGAGACTTGGGGTTTTGGTGAAGGCATTTAATGATTAACAGACAGAACCGAAAATAAAAGGTTTGAAACAAAAACACAGGACATGGCACTTGAGGCCAAAATAAACAGACAAACAAAAACGTACTAACACACAAAACAAGTGGACGAACGTTAACAAGTACCGTGCTGGCACTTCCAGCACGGTGTAGCAGTTGTTATCTTTTTAGTTTCTTTTTAGTTCTCCTCTCTCTCCCGTTCTCCACTCACGAACATCCAACCCCGAGTGAGTCAAAATGTGCGTCTATATATACTGTTGTGCTGGGATTCAATTACTAATTAATTATTCACTTGAATCTCAGCAGGTGAATTAATTACGTGCAACCCCATGCTCACATATTACATACTTTAAATGCACGTGAAGTGATTTGTGCCATCCTCGTGCCTAAATACAAATCTACATTTTTAAATCACACGTGAAACACAGACCCGTTTATATCCTGTGTACCAATGACTATACACCAACATTTACAGACGCACGCAACATACAACACAGAAATGCACACAGGGGCGGAGCACATTCCCACAGTCTGCCTACAAGCGATGGGCAAAAAAATATTTAACGTGGAAGTTGTTTCACTGTAGAGTCTATGTCTGCAAATATACTGTATGATAGTTCCATGAAAAGTGTACTGTGTGCATTCTATGCATTAACCACCCACCCACCTTACCTGTAATTCACCAGGCTTGATTGTGCTTTGCTGTGATTCCGCTGTGCTTTACTGCACCTTACTGTAAAGAAGTCTCGTTGAGGTAGCAAGGAGCGCCACTAATTCTGCTTCAGTACTTTGGTGTTTCTAAGATAGGACAAAGAACAAAGATTTTCCTAGAGTGAGAACGTATCTATTGTGCAGCAATAGATTGCTTTTATCCTAGCCCTGTTATTCAGCAAGGTGTTGCAAATATTCATCCCACACACATTCACACTGAAATCAAGCAACTGGAGTGAGCGATTATCATTAAAAACATACTGCATCCTGTAGGTTTATGCAATAATTCAACTGAGACACCTCTTTAAATTAAAAAAAAACAAACACATTTTTATAAATATCAATATATTTGTTATAGTTACTGTAGTGTAGTTTTTTTTTTAGAAATAAATCCTTTGGGCACCAGATATTTTGTAGTAAAGAAAATGCCAGTACCAGACTTTGATTTCCAAATGATACAAATGACACCTGTTGTCTTCAAACAAATGCAGCCCTTTTTTCTGTGTATTTGCAGGTTGACTTGATTCCTCCAACAGAGCTAAGCAATTGACTGTGCTTTTTGCAGCTTCACTACGACTGTGAACAGTGACAGCTGTTTTGAAATAGTCAAAGTGAAGTAGAGAGACATTGTGATCATGTGTTTTATGTCTTTTTGACAATTTTTCAATGCAAAGGCTGTGAGTGACAGAGAAGGAATGAGATATGAACGTCTGACATCAAAAAGTCAGCCAAGCAGATAGAGCAATCTCTGTGGTACATTTGCTTCTGCCACATGGAACGTGAGAGTGAGGAACAGTGTTCAGGGCTATCTATTGGTTAGTGGTGTAATCCTAAATCTGAAGGTACTGGAACATCACTGAAATATTCATTTCTTTAACAAGAATCATTATATGAATTCACATTTTATTTCTATACTGAGCTCCCAGTAACACATATAATAGCTAATGCATTAATCTAATTTCTACAAGTATTTCCACAAAGTTTCTTTCTCCATCGTGTCAGAATCCTGTCTGTGTATCAGTGGCTTTGTTTGTATATGTGTCCACAGTCACAGTCGATGCACTGTTGATGTCATCTTCATCAGCATTTCTAGCCTTCTTAAAGAAGTAGTTTGTAATAGAAGTTCCTAATGGTTTTTTCATTGCATCAAGAGGACTACTGATTGAATCAGACACTGTGTGGGAGGTGTGAGTCATGTGACCTTGCTTGTCTATTATGCAAGTTCCAGTTCAACTACACTACTGCTTTTCGGCGATGCGGTTCAACAGAGGATACAATGGCGCCACTGGGGCGCGAGTCATGGGTCTTTGTTCGACACTCAAAACTATCATCCCCTTAGCCCCTCATATGTGCAGGATTCTGGGTCTTCGGCTTCGTGCACATGCCAAGGAGCTCATAAAGCAACGTGCTGCTATAAGGGTTATGTGATCATTAATCCCTTGAAGTCCTTTTTATCTTGCTTTCCCATAACAGAGAGACCTGTCTGCCCCCAGCAGAGGCGAATCCAGGATGGTTTTGAAGGCTACACAAAGACATCACATAATTCTGAACCAGAGGGAGTGTTTTAAGGGTTACACAAAGACGTTACATAATTCTGAAACACAGGGAGTCTTTTAAGGGTTACACAAAGACGTTAAATAATTTTGAACCAGGGGGATGGTTTTAAGGGAGACACAAAGACTTCAAATAATTCTGAAAAAGTGCTGAGGTAGTTCAGGTGAACCTTGAAGATGATACAACTATAGAAAAAAATGTATTGTTATAAGTTATATAGATATGCCTCTTACACGTGTTACGTTATCTTATTTAATTAATTTTGTTTCTTTCACCTCTATACTGCATTTTACAATGAACGTGATGAAAATGTAATTATAAAATAATCATAAACATTAATTTGCATACATCATCTAGATTTCCAGAAAGCTTTTGACAAAGTCCCGCATAAAAGATTAATTCTCAAACTGAATGCAGTAGGGATTCAAGGAAATGCATGCACATGGATTAGGGAGTGGTTAACATGTAGAAAACAGAAAGTACTGATTAGAGGAGAAACCTCAAAATAGAGCGAGGTAACCAGCAGTGTACCACAGGGATCAGTATTAGGTCCTCTGCTATTCCTAATCTACATTAATGATTTAGATTCTGGTATAGTAAGCAAACTCGCTAAATTTGCAGACGACACAAAAATAGGAGGAGTGGCAAACACTGTTGCAGCAGCAAAGGTCATTCAAAATGATCTAGACAGCATTCAGAACTGGGCAGACACATGGCAAATGAAATTTAATAGAGAAAAGTGTAAAGTATTGCATGCAGGAAATAAAAATGTGCATTATAAATATCATATGGGAGATACTGAAATTGAAGAAGGGAACTATGAAAAAGACCTAGGAGTTTATGTTGACTCAGAAATGTCTTCATCTAGACAATGTGGGGAAGCTATAAAAAAGGCCAACAAGATGCTCGGATATATAGTGAGAAGTGTTGAATTTAAATCAAGGGAAGTAATGTTAAAACTTTACAATGCATTAGTAAGACCTCACCTAGAATATTGTGTTCAGTTCTGGTCACCTCGTTACAAAAAGGTTATTGCTGCTTTAGAAAGAGTGCAAAGAAGAGCAACCAGAATTATCCCGGGTTTAAAAGGCATGTTGTATGCAGACAGGCTAAAATAATTGAATCTATTCAGTCTTGAACAAAGAAGACTACGCGACGATCTGATTCAAACATTCAAAATCCTAAAAGGTATAGACAATGTCGACCCAGGGGACTTTTTTGACCTGAAAAAAGAAACAAGGACCAGGGGTGACAAATGGAGATTAGATAAAGGGGCATTCAGAACAGAAAATAGGAGGCACTTTTTTACACAGAGAATTGCGAGGGTCTGGAACCAACTTCCCAGTAATGTTGTTGAAGCTGACACCCTGGGATCCTTCAAGAAGCTGCTTGATGAGATTCTGGGATCAATAAGCTACTAACAACCAAACGAGCAAGATGGGCTGAATGGCCTCCTCTCGTTTGTAAACTTTCTTATGTTCTCATGGCTTCAAGGGTCTGAATACCCACCAATCCCTCTTTTAAACCAGTGTGACATTTTAAATTATGAAAGTGGATTGGCGTGGGGGTCATATGTTCCTGACAGTGCCTGGACCCTCCTGAGGGTTGGCTGGCATCTCGATCACTATCTTCTCGTAACCGTGAGCTTGTTGTCAGTTTTCAGTGAAGTTTTCGGTGTGCCCAAGGAGAAACCTGTTTCACATCTTGTTTCAGAGACGTTTCTGTGAACTCTCTCAATGTCTCTTCCTTGGCAGGGGGAAGTGCAGCGTGGCCCTCCTGAATGAAACGGAAGCTGTGCTCGGCTACCTTGACAAAGAGGTAAGGAGCAGTACGAACTGAAATGAGTAAAGCAAGGGGGTTTATTCAGTCGATCTGATTACCACAGTCAATTCAGTCATTTAAAAGAAGAGGTATTTCCGAGATATTCAAGATCTGTAACTGAGTGTGAGTCTCTTTAGTCTTTTAATATTCGATCTGAACGGCCTCCTCTCGTTTGTAAACTTTCTTATGTTCTTATGTTCTTATCTACAATGAAAAAATAAAGAAAATATTATGCACACACACACACTGTCAGCTGGTAATTGATGTATGCAAAGTAAGTTTTTAACACACACTCAGTGCTGCAGTGCAAGCAAGTCTTCAAATGCAATATCTCTGCTTTGTATGAACTAATTATCTTTTTTTTTAAGATGGATAATATGCAAATGAGTATCTGGTCAAGCAACATTCTGCTTTAGATTCTTGATCTCTCTGACACTCCACACTAAGACAAAGCCTAACATTAACCTACAAAGTGAAAGAACCCACCAACTGTGCATCAATAGATTGCTTTTATCCTAGCCCAGTTAACCAGCAAGGTGTTGCAAATATTCAACCCACACACAGTCACACTGAAATCAAGCAATTAGACTGAGCGATTATCATTAGAAACATACTGTGTCCTGCAGGAATATGGAATAAATTCATTGAAACACCTCTTTGAATTACCTGACAAGATTGTATGCGTTTTTTCTTCTTTAATAGATGTATATATAAAATGCAATAATGTCTGCTGAGTAGTAGTAATTGACCGTTAACTAACAAAATATTTAATAGTCTGGTTACAGATTTTGTTGGATTTTAAAAATTTTAACTTCTAATCTTCTTGTTAACTACAAATATAGTAATAGAACTACCAGTTTTGTCAGACAGGCTTTGTGATACAGTACTGACGGATAATGTATGCAACTTTTCCTTGTTTGTGATTTGCCATCACATTTTATCTGGGGGTCCACACTATTCAAAATCAGATCCTTTTTATGTAGCACTTTACGTTAAGTGTCTCTAATTACTGTGTATTTACATAGTAAATACATGTGTACTTACACATAATTACAATGTTATTATGCACAGTTACAAAGTACTTAATGTGTACATTTTTTTGCACGATATATGTAAGTAAACAATTGTATCAGAAAAGGGTTAGGGATAGGGATAGGGTTAGGGTTTGGGTTACGTTTAGGTTTAGGGTTAGGTTTATATCATGAACATCTACACATTAAGTACATTGTAACTATGCATAATAACTGTAATGATGTATGATTTCCATTACATGAAAGTAGATGTTAAAACTTCATGCTGATTTGAACTCGGCTCTCGCCAAGATAAGCACCAACTAAGACGTAGCTTTACAGTAAACTAATGTGATCCATATGCGTCTCCATCCATTTACGTTTCCTTCCATATGATGATGTAGATATCCTTCTGTCTGGTGTTAATGGCTGAAGTGTAATGCTGGCTCCAGGGATCAGCTTATTTTGCCTCCCTGGCGCATCAGCACACACAACGGCTGCGATGCTGGCTCCGGGGATCAACCAAAGTGCGGCCTCCCCAGCGCATCAGCATGACAACCGTCTGGATTGAGCTAAGTAGGGTACATCTCTGGGGTTTTCAAGTGGGCACCTTCCATCCTCAGTGTTTCGTCGACTAGCCCACGACACCTCAAGAGGGCTCGACGGTGATTCTGGTGTCCCAGCATCATATAAGTATAAGTACTGTGGCGGAGTGTCCCGCCCCTATTTATTATTATTTGTATTTGTTTGCGGTGCGGATAAAAGCGCCGCGTCTTTTGTTATTGTTTTTTATTATTTATATTTAGAAACCCCGTGAGGATGCATGACTGATCAGCTACTGATTATTTAACTAGTTGACAGTCATCCATCCTTACCAAATTTGTGCAGACTCTGGCCAAGGGGTAATAAGATAATTAACAGCTAGTTAACCCCTCAGCCAGAGTATAAGAACCTGCAGCTGTCCGTTCTGCAAGGGGGTGTGTGTACAGAGGAGAGTACGGAGAGCGGAGAGAGCAGAGAGCGAGCAGACGATAACAATTGCTAAAACGTGCTGGGTTAGCCAGCACGTCACTCACTTGTTTGTCTGTTTATTCGTTTGGCCCTTGTGCCTTTTTGTTTTGTGTTTTGTTTAAATCTTTTGTTTAATTATTAATAAATCCAGCTGAGTGCCGTTGCACTCAGCTTCACCCGCCTATCCATTGTTTGACTCAGTTACTTCCTGGTCCGTGACGTCACCACTGCAAGCCAGCCTGCCACAGTACACATGCATTTATGAAGTAACTATTAGTAATTAGAGACACTGAATGATCAAAAATGAACCTGATCATAAAAAGCAGAGCAGCATGCCCCCTATGAGCTAGCTTGGAAGTTAGAGACGCACAACATGATATACTGTGGTTCTTGTCATATAGTCCAGTCAGGTCTGTGGGGTGGAAGGCAATAATAGCACAGCTACAGATCTTAACAGCATAAGAAGGTAAGGGTATCTGCTACACACTTGACTCTTGAGAGAGTGCAGGGCAGTATTTCTACCCAGGAAGAGTAAAACATGTTTCCCTTGTCAAACATCTCAGATCAGCAGTACTGCAATGTCTGTGCAGGCATGCTGTGTGGAGGGTCTACAGACAGCATGTCAACATGCAGTATTTTAAACATGTGCACATGGGGTCGGTAAATTGTACCTTTGTGATTTAACAGCTTGAGTGTTGCCATCTAACAGAATCAACCCTTTGCAAACTCTACATTTTCGATTAGGTTTACTCATTGTTTGTATGCAGAATTGTTGCTGTAATGTTACCACAAATGAATCATCAATTAATTTTTTGATTTTCTTACAGTATGTACCCTAATACTGCTGGTTTCACAGACCCCGATTAGCTCTAGTTTTAGACTATACCCAATATTTCGGGATCTGTGAAACCAGCCCACAAATCATCAACTAGGAATAATTGGTCCATAATCATGACTATGACTTCAGTGCAATAACTGGTAAGCTATGTTTTACAGAAAGCAGACCACATTATTATTATTTTTCTAAGGGTAGTTTTTCTTCTGCTGTATTTTTGTTCAGTGTGAACTATGAATAATACATTAGACACATGTGAAGCTTTCAGCCACAACAGCAGACAGAGAGGTTCATGTGAGGACATCTCTTTTAATGAGTCTGTGTGGGAGAAGAAGGAAAGTTTCTTTGATATCTTTGGGAGAGAAGCCTGCTCATTATTTTTCATTCTCGGAGGATTGCTGCCACTACAACAAATACAATATCATTACCAATCAAACAACAGTCATCATCAACAATACCTCCCTTTTAAAATCATGTAACAGTTCCCTTACAAACCAAACTAACTTTACTGCAGTCTTCTTCTGCCTTCCTAGAACCTGCAGTTTTTGCATTTACTGCACCAATGTTTCAACAGATACTGTGATTAGCAAGAAACGCGTTCTTGTGAACAAAAGAATGTGCCCCTTCTACAACCCCAAGGTCTCTCATTTTAAAATGTCCTGTCTTTTCTGTCCCTTCCCTTTTACATTGGATTTCCTTTTTTCAATCTCTCTGGAATGTATGAACATCAAAAAAAAAAAAGATTATAATTAAAATAAGAACTTTTCCACAATCACTGTCCGCCTACCTCAATGTCTCATTGCAAAGGGTTAAAGGCTCGGACATTTGAGTAGTGAAGCAAGTGGTATTCTAAACATGAAACAAACTGATTTAACTTATTAACAAGGAAACAAACTTCCACCAGACATGGTTACTACAGTGTGGTTCAGTGCCACATGCGATGAATCGTTCAGAACTACACAGCATTGAACCCCCCCTTGCCTCATCCAGTCCCCCGTTCCTGAAGGAGATTGAGCCACGCTGGTTACTGTGCAGTGGAAGCTGGTGGATAGTGAGGTTCATATTAGCCAGCTGTGGTTGAAAGTGGTATAATGTAACCTTCACAGTGACTGTTTTTCTTGCACTGACACAGTTCTACACATTTCTACAACCTAACCCTTTATTGCATGCAAGGACTGGTCCTGTATGTGGCCTGTTTGAATGCATTGACTGCATAAAAAAAAAATAATCTGTAGGAAAAAAATATAACCTTTTTGAAAGACATTTCTGTAATTAATGCAGTATAGAGTTAAGAGCCAAGCCATTACATTTGCATATGACAATATGAAGACTCGCAACTTTGACTTTTGTGTTTTTTGCAATACCTAATGAGGAGCAGTTTGTTCAGTATTCTCCCATACATGCATTCTACTGTACTGGTATTCCAAAGCCACATGGTCAGTCCCTAGACAGCATTCACTCATCCTCAATCTAAAAGCAGTACCCTGCGGCAAGAAAGATGAAATCATGCATGCCTGGGTTAAAAAAAAACACTGGGACCTGACTGGTGTGGATATTGCATTTCATGGATTTCATTTATTTATAATTTGCAGTGTAAAAAAACCAACTCATTCCCAGGGGCAGGAGTTAGTTAAGCCATACAGAATAAAACAAGATAACACAAACAATAGAAAAGATAGGAAGACAGGCAGGTAGACATAGAAGTAGCTTGAACAAATGAGTAAAACAGAGCTCTTTTAATGAGCAATTTTAGTTTTAAATCAACAAACACATAACACTTGGATGCAGGCTTTCTTTAACCAAGAACATATGTATATATATATATATATATTGCAAAGCTTCTGAGAGAACCTAAACTGCTCTTCCTGGTCCCTTCCCTGCGGAATGATCCAGGTGCTGTTGTACAAGCGGCCAGGTTAAATTGGTAGTCTTTTACCCAATTTAACCTGATCACATTCCACACCTGCCAAAAAATGAACAGACCATACCTGTCACAATTATATCATGATATGCAGCTCCCAGTACACACTGTATTTGTGCTGACTATAGTGGCGTTAATAAGGGGGGTGCAGGTGTTACACCAGTAGGGTTAATGTAGAGTTACTGAAGCCTTTGTTTGTTTTTATTAATATTTACTTTCCTGTTTCAAAAACAAACACACACATAATGCAGGAATGATGTGAAAGATATACTTAAGATAATGTCTATCAATATAAATAAGATAATGTCTATCAATACTCTGTCATCTATAAAACAGCTCTATAACCTGTTGGGGTTTGTGTTGCATTAACATCTTCGCAGTGGTATAAAGATTATTAATTAAAAGGCTTAAAAACTGCCGTCCAGAGAGGCAGACGTATAAACTAAAGTGCTCCTAAATTAGACATGTCTTATCTGCAGGAAAAAATACGAATGCCTGTTGTATGAGATAACACAGTTGCAGCATCAATTACCCTCTCCATTGAACACAGTGTCGGTCGTGGTCAGAGAACTCAATGGGAGGCACTGGACTCACTACCTAAACTGATGCTATTGCATCACCTTCAGAACTAGTACTGTAATTGATATGTGAGCGCCAGCAAAAAGGAAAGTGACACTAAGCCAGATCAGCAGGATTTGAAACTAGGCTACGTATTGTATTCAATGCAGGCTTGAGAGACTTTCTACAGCAGCTGAATGATACCTATCTAGGAGAATGGGAATAACACGCTTAGAGGACATTACAAGATAAACACAAATGACATCGCCACACCCGGTCACTCACATTACAGTAAAAGGTTTCTACGATGTCACCATTAGATGTTTCAATTTAAAATCATTTAACTGGAAACTATTGGGTTATCAAAAACCGTGACTGATCAAAGCCATACAAATGAATGTGGGTTTCTCAATAAAGAAACCACAGCCGACGAATCCACAGAAGTTAGCTGATCCTTTCTTTTAAATTTAAAGTCAGTTAAATGGTCAAAACTAACACTGTGATCCGTAAAGTTAATTTACCAGAAGTGCTGCATTCAGATTCTCTGGGAGTACTGCATACTTATGCTGACATAAAAGTTGTATTTTAAACAAGATGATAAACTTTGTTTCCATTATTTAATGGACAAGGGTTACTGCTAGTCTTCTTGTGAGCTCACTTTATATGTCAAGTATTATTACTCTTGTGTTTTGTTTGTGGAGTTTGTGCCAGTTACCAGATATCCAGTTTGTGTCGAGTTCTAAGTATTATAATTTATCGTACATTTCAAAAACAGTGTAAAACATAAGCATCAAACAGGCCTCTATTATGTTCTGTAAGTTAATTACCAGAATAAACTGGTACTCAAATTAGATTGAAAAGCAGCCTGATTTGCATTAGGTTGATCTTCGCTGTACAGTAATTAGGTTTTTGATTTACCCTTGTTGAGTTTTTTTTTAAAAGATTATTACAGTTTGACGAAACTCAATGCTTATGTGTTTCCTGCAGTCTGCAGTTCAGTAAAACACCTGCTAGCTTTACAAATCTACTGTAGAAACAAGCAAATACTGTAGTACAATGTCACAAGAAGTATATATTGCGTTTCTCAGGCATTTATTTTACCCAGAAATGATGCTGGCAGGAGGTTTTTTTTTCATGACTATACTGATCTGTATGCCAACTGTAAATGTATTACACAGATGTGCATAAAGTTGTTTGCATTGTATTTAACATGCATGTATTTGTCAAAGTGTGATACATCTTATGGTCTTTGAAGGTTCCACACCACACCTAATAAGAGTTCCCTGGGACCATTCCTTTTAAAACTACACTTGACACATGCAGTCTCATCCTGCATCACTTTGCACAGTAAGGAGAGAGCCATGGGGGACAGTTTCACATTGATGTGTCAGAGAAACAAGCATCTCAAGGGTACTTCAGAGACCTTCAATTATACAATAGAACCTCCGAGTTACAAACACATTGTGTACAGAGGCTGTTTGTAGGTCTGAAATGTCTGTAACTCTGAGTTTTCAGTGGTTTTAATAAATGTGTACCTGCTAGCTACACCCTTAATCTGGTGAATAATGCAAGGATACAGTAGTGCAATATTCATCAGTATTATGGTTTGATATTTAAAACAGTACTATACATGGTACTATACAAACTGCATTTACCCATTAAATTGTAACTGTAGCAGAAATACAGATTTAAACGTCCAGGAAAACCTGGCTTTTTTTTTTTTTTTTAATTTAGTCATTGCCAATTATTTTTTTTATTATTTTCTACCCAATTTGGCTTGAAAAAAAAAAAAAGTGCTTTGTTAAAAACTAAAATGTTTCAAGTAAAATTGCCCATACTTGCTTTGAAATCTGCCTCAACCTTTTCTGGATACAATTGTTGGTACAGTAATTTTGCCGCCTTCATGATGCTCGGATATATAGTGAAAAGTGTTGAATTTAAATCAAGGGAAGCAATGTTAAAACTGTACAATGCTTTAGTAAGACCTCACCTAGAATATTGTGTTCAGTTCTGGTCACCTCTCTACAAAAAGGATATTGCTGCTCTAGAAAGAGTGCAAAGAGCGACCAGAATTATTCCTGGTTTAAAATGCACGTCATATGCAGACAGGCTAAAATAATTTAATCTATTCAGTCTTGAACAAAGAAGACTATGCGGTGATCTGATTCAAGCATTCAAAATTCTAAAAGGTATTGACAATGTCGACCTGAAAAAAGAAACAAGGACCAGGGGTCACAAATGGAGATTAGATAAAGGGGCATTCAGAACAGAAAATAGGAGGCACTTTTTTACACAGAGAATTGTGGGAGTCTGGACCTAACTCCCCAGTAATATTGTTGAAGCTGACACCCTGTGATCCTTCAAGAAGCTGCTTGATGAGATTCTGGGATCAATAAGCTACTAACAACCAAACGAGCAAGTTGGGCCGAGTGGCCTCCTCTCGTTTGTAACCTTATGTTCTTATGTTCTTATGACCAGCACGCCACTTATAGGAGAGCCTATCTGGTTCCATTGCACACATGGCTGAAGGACTGCATACCTCCAGCTCACAGTGGATTGTTCGTGACTCTGAGGTTCTACTGTATTGCTGTAACTAGTTATTAAGTTTTAGTTTGGTAAATGCCTTGAAGCTGCTCCGTTCCATCCTATTTAATCCTACAGTGCTCGATTGCAAAAATAAATAAATCAAAATTAGCAGCCTCCTGTTTAGCTGCATTGCCTGTGGTGTCAGGATGCTCATCTTTCCAAGGAATGTGTATCAGCCAAAATGCCCCAGTGTGAGGGAAGATGGACAATGTTAACGAAGACTGGGCCAAAAAACATTGAATGGTTTCTGATACACAGAAGTGCATTAGCAAACCTAGGGGGTGCTATTAATAACAAGAGGAAATGAGTATGCAAAACAGGTGGTCTTATCAAACCCAATGCCATCATATCCAGATAAGTGCATACCATCTAGATAGACTTAAATCAAACCATCATTATAAAAATGATTCTGAATCCTCCTATCACTTTGCATTGTATTTGGTGATCACCCTGATCAAAAGCTTTGTGTAGATCAAAGATCATTACACCACAATGTTACTGCAATCAAGGGAAATGTCTGAGACAAGGGGAGAGCAGCTCCGAATGCAGACAGCCTGGAAAAGCCATAAACTGCCTGTAGAATTAATTAAACGAAACAGCAAAAAGACAGAGACCTGTGACTGCACTCTAGGTCAGAATTGAGCACATATTTGTAGTCTAATTACTTTCTTCAACAGTCTGTCTAATGCAGACTAATAGCTTTTTGTGATGTTCATTATCTCCCCAAAAAACAAGTTGCATTGAGAAATGTTACTACTTACAGTACATTACAATACAATCTGACATAAACAATTTCTTCTTCTTCTTCTTCTTCTTCTTCTTCTTCTTCTTCTTCTTCTTCAATGATTTATTTAACCAGGAGATTTACCCATTGAGACTGAGGCCCTGTGGTCCTGGAAAATAATGAAAAGACAATTACACTGTAAAAACAACATAATAAAAACATGTGGGGTTCAAATGAAATCAGCAGCATAGAAATCAAAGAACAGAATAAATAAGACATGCATCGATTTGTTAATGTGGACTGAAGGGGAAGCAATTCTAAGCAATTCCTAAATACGATCTTTAAAAGCAGAGAATAAGAAAGAAAGATTATTCTTCTTCCACTAAACCTGCTTATCTACTGTATAAACAGCCTGAGTGTGAGTTTGCTTCTGAGCTGCATGTCAAATATGTTATGTAGGAATGTCACTCATATTTATTAATATCCCTGGTGCTTAATGTATGTTTGATTTCACTGTCTGGTTTAATATTTGTTAATATCAGATCCTGGTGGACTCTTGTGTTTTATTTTCGGAAGTATTTGTAACATTTCATTTGTAACATTTCTATAATGTAGTTGTTTGGTTTTAGTTTTGTAAAATTATAGGAGTTAACCATTTCATGCATGACGACCTAATATGGGGACAGATACAAACATTCTAGCCTTTATATTCAAATCCATGATCAGCTCATATGAGAATGCAATATCTTCCCCATATAAAGCAAATATATTTATTATGTGTCCACAGTGGCTTTTTTCCAGCTGTTTTCATATGCTTTGAAAATATGACCCACTGTGTTTAAATTTTTACCTAAACCATGTCAAAGCAATTTCTTAGAGAACTGTTTAATCTTACCAGGTTTTATTTAATTGAAATAAATACACTTAACTGCCCAAGCTATTCTCTTTAGTGTATTTCTGTCAGTAAAAATCTGAAAAAACGCCAGGGAGGAGCGTATCTTATCATTTAAACACCAGCAGTATTTAGATACATCACCGTTCAGATCAATTGAATAGACTCCACTGTCTTTTTACTCTATTCACAACTAGGTCGATATTATTCTTTTTTTTTGTAGGCCAGATCAAGCATATTTCCTACAGGTAACCTTCTGCGCAGCACACTGATCTGACATGTCACTGTTTTGTTAGCATTGGATGGGTGGCAGGATAAATGAGAGATAGCATACATTTTTTTAAATTGTAATTGTCATTACAATTTCAGTTGGATGCCTCTGAGTGATTGTGAAGTGGGAGAGGGTTTGTAATGGAAAAGCAGGAGTGATGGGATCAGTAATAGTTAGCTCCAGACTTGCTACTATTTATTCCTTGAGTGGTTTCCAACAGCTTTTGATAAATGATTTAATCACTGTGTTCCGCTTTGCGGCTTGAGAATATTGTTCCAATTTAGACTGCCCACGGGGTATTTTTAGATCAGAATTCTTTGTTTCTTGTAGTTTTTCCATGCTTCCATGGTTTGTACAGCACAAGTCATATTTTACACTCCTCCTTCATTACTACTACTGTGTCTCACGTCCACCTATTGCAACAAACAATGAATGCCCGTCTATAATTTATTGTTATAATGTCCTGGAGGCTTGCAGTGTGACCCAGTGGCATGGTTTGTCTAGTCCAGATAACTAGTGTGTTTTCACAAAATACTTTAAGTCAATCTACAGTGTTGTGCTGTAGCTGTTAACTATGTACTGCTGATTCATTCTTAGCCAGCGTTATTTGAGAATACAATAGAAAATTTGATTAAATTGCTGCCAGAAATAAAAAAAATATATAATAATTATAATAGGTGTTAATTAAAGACTGGAGTAAACACTTTGAAAATATGGCCCATAATTCACTATATGGAATTGAATTGTATGCATTCAATTAAGCAACACAGTGTAATTTCAATTAGAATTTGATGTACTTTTGAGTATTATTGTTTTTAGTAGAAGACAACTCTGGAATTGCAATGACAAGCTGTCAATAAGGGAACATTCTCTGCTTATTTAATTGTCAGCACTTTCATATTGAAAATGGCTTGGATACTGTTAAGTATGAAGAAAAGATTAACTAAAGAAATTGAAGGCAATCCAAGCACACATTGTTTTTCTTAGTAGATTAAACCAGTAACCATTGCCTGCGTTTGTACAGTACATCAAGGTAACTTGACTACATTGTGAGTGATGATTTCAACATAGTGCTATATTGCCTTGGCACAATATACTTTGCTGTATCATATACAGTGTTTTACCCATCAGAAGATTACTTTAAATGAATGGATAAAGTGAATTTTGCTGGGGGGTGGGTTTATCCCTGTTTTTTTTGCATGAAAATGAAAGTCATTCTTCAATCGGATTTCATGTAAACAGCAGTGGCCTTATGCGGAACAGAGGCAAATCTTCTAATTAGCAGGAGTGTGTGTGCATAGTATTGTTATTAGTGTTTATTTAGCAGACTCCTTTATCCAAGGCGACTTACAGAGACTAGGGTGTGTGAACTATGCATCAGCTGCAGAGTCACTTACAATTACGTCTCACCCGAAAGACGGAGCACAAGGAGGTGAAGTGACTTGCTCAGGGTCACACAATGAGTCAGTGGCTGAGGTGGGATTTGAACCATGGACCTCCTGGTTACAAGCCCGTTGCCTTAACCACTGGACCACACAGCCTCCTATTGTAACCCAATTCAACCCTTTTGAAGTTACATTGAATTGCCCAACTCGTCTTTATTTTATGAACTTTACACTGATTTGCCATTTGCAGAGAGCAGCGGTGTGTAATGTGTGTGTGACATTGCCAGAGTGTGTCTGTTTTTCTCATTATGAGGAGAGCACAGCCCTTGCTGAAATGGTGTGCCAAAGAGAAGGATGCGTATGTGAAGGTACTTTACTGCTGCAGCTCCCAGTGAACACTGCGTTTGCAGGATAAAGTGCTGCAGGATAAAGACTATTATGCAAATGGGTCAGGACCACAGCAGTAATTGTCAGCAGAGACCACTGAAATGAACACAGAGTGAAGGGATGATTAACGTGAGTAAAAGCACTGTTCAGAGAACGCCAGTTGTCTTGAATGTTGATCAGATCCTGTGGTGTTTAGAGGATTGTTTAGCCTCTGCTCTGTCTCCTCTGTCCTCTCCTATCACCTTTAACCAAGGGGCTGCCTCTGTCCCGACAGAAGGGGACCTCTAGGCCAAATCATACAGAACCTTATCATTCATGCTTCCCACGCTCAACCAAACTAGTGTCAAATTCAACAGGATAGTGAGTCAAAATACAAAAGTAACCTTTACATCTCCTTAGCACCCGACTTGTACATATAAAAGCCAACAGATGACCAGACTGAGATTTGTTTATTTATTTTACAGATTATCAGGCCTTATTCACAAAACTTTAAAGACTGTTTATAAATATTTTGTTAGGGTTGACAATGTTTAGAAAAACAAGAATAAACTTGAATAAGGAACAGGGCCCCACAGAATAGTGGTTTTAGACCCTTTTCCACAGAGGATTATAACAGTTGAGTGTTAATCAAGTTTCTAGGTGATAATAATAATAATTAAAAAAGTAAAGTACAATTCAATATCGTCCTTTTTTTCAACCTTCACTTCAGCTGTGACTTGCTTCTGGAAGTGAGGCCATCATATGAAATTTCATTATCTGCAATGACCTGGGATTATTGAACACAGCTGAGAGGGCAATTAAGACACTTACTGTAGCTCTGGGAAAGAACAGAAGAGCTGACTGCTACTCCAGCAGTGCCCTTATTGTGGAGCGTAACCATTTTTGCAGGACCACAATTTCACCTTTCATTAAACCAGGGTTTCTTTTCTCGGTCTGAAATTATTTTATTTTTTTAGGACAGCGTTTTTCTATGTATTCATCTTTGGATAAGATAAGAATGAGTTAAATTAGCAAAATAACAACATAGCACATATCAATTTGAGGGACAGCTCAATTTCTCCTACACTGCTGATCAATACTTGTATGACTATAAACATCCTCTAGGGATTTATTACACGGACCTGCCCAGATCTGGAAGTGTATTCACGTATGTTCAGTGGCTCTGTAATGCATACTTTTTTTTTCACAGCATTTTTGACAGCTACATTGATCCAAGTACGATCAACATGAAAAAAATGATTCCCTGGCCTCTTCTTTATATTGATCTTTTCAAGATGAATGCAGCTGCCAAAACCAAAAAAAAGGCTTTGGTATTTAAGATCTGTGAATTTAATATTAAAATTATCATTTTTCTCATTAGTTTACATAACGGCTAATGGTTTTTATCCCATCCGCAATGTAGTGACTCAAAATATTGTCCAGCTTAAGTTATTTCACATGACCTTGCCATTGTATTCTCTATATGTGACAGCTGTACCAGCATAGTCTTCCTCTGTTCATATAGTTTCAAGCTTTAGGTCTGTTTTGAACTCTCTAAAGCAGTGCTGTAGCCAAGGGTATACACAGGTAAACGGTATTCACTTTTAATTTGGGCAATATAGGATTAGTCCTGTGATATGCAAATTCTGGGTTAAAGACAAGATATTTTAACAGTGAGCGTCCTGTGTTGTGTTGCTGCGTGCGAGACTGACAGCTGTTGCTGCTTGCTGCTTTTGTATTATTATGTGTATACTGTTATTTAAATCTGTTATTTAAATGGTCTGATTGTGGCAGTTGTATGTATGACATGCTATACAAATGTATTGTGGTTTGTTCTTTTTTCTGCTATGCACTGTACAGTGCTATATAAATGCAATCAATAAAATACAATATAAATGCAATAAATAAAATACAAAATAAATAAACTGTGGCTTCTGTTTGTGTGTGTGTGTGTGTGTGTGTGTGTGTGTGTGTGTGTGTGTGTGTGTGTTTGTGTGTGTGTGTGTGTATGTGCGCGCGTGGGTGTGTGAGTGTTCTGTGAGTGGTTGTTTATGTTCTGATAATGTTCTGTTGCTAGGCTCGTAGCCTTCATCCTAGCCCGTGAAAGGACGCTCGCTGAACTGTTCAGTGAAGCGCAGCGTCGGGTCTGTGACTGTGACACGTGAACAGCAACTGAGAGGGGAAATAAGTGTATGGGGGGCTCTGGGTGGCTGAGAGTCAATAACAATGTATCTGTTCATGTTTATCTGTTCAATCTATCTGTTCAACTCCACCAAACAGGGGCTTTTACCCACTTTTTTATTTACCACTACAGCACACACTTTATTACACGCTGCAGTGCTGGATGAAGCACACACTTTATTACACGCTGCAGTGCTGGATGAAGCACACACTTTATTACACGCTGCAGTGCTGGATGAAGCACACACTTTATTACACGCTGCAGTGCTGGATGAAGCACACACTTTATTTTGTGTAAATGTGTTGCTTTCTTTATTATGGAAATGGACTGCATGGCATGTATTATGTAATATATAAAGATACAAGCAATACCTAATAAAATAATAACAAAACAAGACAGCTGATCCCCTGAACGCAGTCAGCTGCCATATCTCCTGTACAGTGTAGATAAAGAGCAATCCAGGTTTCTGACCCAGCACTGGGGTATTGATCTTGTGTTAAACTCCTATTCCCTTTTACACACAGCAAGATGAATGCACTCCCAGTCACCAAAGGGAAGACAAGCCATCAATCACACAATCAGGGTTGTTTAATTGGTCATAGGAAAGCGAGAGTGAATGTCAGCAAGTGTAGGTACAGACTGTGCAGTGCCTAACGTAAGAAGGAACTCCTCCTCCTGCAATTTCTATCTTATTTAGTGATGGTACTTGATAAAGGGATCAATAAATCATGGTATTTATATGTCACTGTCATTTAATTTGGTTTTATATACCAGCAGGGACCCCTTACAGGGTTTGACCTGAATACAATGCAGGAGAATCTAGGCAGACTAATTTCAAGTCATCGTTTAATACGCTGTAGAAGGCTGCTCTTAAACAGAAGCTCTCAAGTTTACTCCCTTTCAATATCCTTTTGATATTGTGAGCAGTGTTAACAAATATCATCCTGGTAAGTGTTAGAATGATCACGAAGCAACAGAATTGTGTGACTCAGGTTTTAAGATTGCATTGAATTTCCCAAGTTCTCTCTTTTTTTGTACTGGTTAGAAAAGTACAGAAGACAAAGCATTTACCACTGAATTATGACTAAGTGGTTCCTTGATGCTACACAGGAGTACTCTTGTGTTATTAGTCTGTGTAAGTGAATGTGAAATTGTATGAGTTACACATTATTTCTTTTTTCATAAATGTTTTTTTTGAGCTCTGAGACTAATTATCTTGAGTGCATAAATGTGCTTTTAAGATAATAATGAGTCTTTGTGCATTACACAGTTAAAGTTTGTAATGTCATCTGTAATTAGACATTTGTGGCCTAATAAACTTAATTGTTACATAGACTGGAAATAAAAAGATAATTGACCAGGATACTACAGCAAGGTTAGGTTGGGTTTACAAAGAGAGCACAGTCAGTTTCTTAGTCTGTAGTTCCCTGGTTATACTATGCATGTATCTAGTCGACGAAACACTGAGGATGGAAGGTGCCCACTTGAAGACCCCAGAGATGTACCCTACTTAGCTCAATCCAGACGGTTGTCATGCTGATGCGCTGGGGAGACCGCACTGTGGTTGATCCCCGGAGCCAGCATCACAGCCGTTGTGTGTGCTGATGCGCCAGGGAGGCAAAATAAGCTGATCCCTGGAGCCAGCATTACACTTCAGCCATTAACACCAGACAGAAGGATATCTACATCATCATATGGAAGGAAACGTAAATGGATGGAGACACATATGGATCACATTAGTTTACTGTAAAGTTACGTCTTAGTTGGTGCTTATCTTGGCGAGAGCCGAGTTCAAATCAGCATGAAGTTCTAACATCTACTCTCGTGTAATGGAAATCTTTACTATAGTTAACCCTGGTTTACCACGTTTTTGTAATATGCTTTACCGTACCTTGCTATTCTTTACAATGTTTACTTTACCATGCTTTCACTGTGTTTTTTTACATTTTGTTATGCTTCTACTATAGGAAACTATTGAACTGTAGTTGCAAAACATTTCACCTAATCAGCTGTCTAATTTTCAAAGAGGATATATCCTATTTGAAAAAACTATAATGATGTACAGATTTTTCTGTAGCTCAATAATGATCCTTTAAATACAGTGTTTCTCAATATTTTGCAAGCAGTTTTGTTCTGGTTGCTCAAACTCTGTATAATACACACAACATATTAACTTATTGTAAATCACACAACAACTAAGATTGTATTAATGATTTACTGATAAACATAAAAAGGGTTTTAAATTGAGAACTGCCGTATGTTATCTGCACAGGATGAAATAAGATAAGATGTTCTGGAATTCTCAGTTAACAGTGATTGGTTGAGTTCTTGTATGTTATTCAAAATTCCAACCAAAAACCAATCTGTCACAGTTCTAATGTACAGCTTGACTTCAGTCCTAAATCATAGAAGATCAAGGCTCGGTATTGTATTTTTGTGTTTTTTGCAGGATTTGAACAAAAAGAAAAAAACTTTGAGCAAGATGTTTTTTTTAATCTTAATTCACTGGGCGTGAGCTGGGGGGGAAGGATAAGGCAGAAGAAGCAGCAAGGAGCAGTTAGTAGGACAGAATGTGGTCACCGACTGGGGCAGACGCTGTCGACATCCCAGGGGCGGAGGACCCGGCAACCTGAAAACACATATGAGGGTTATGACTTGGAAAGCCGCCCCTCGGGAGGAAATGAGAGAGGTACCCAGCATCTGAGGCTTCTGTAAGGGGCGCTCGTAAAACCCCTGATTGGCCGAGACATCACGCTGCCTGGGACCTGAAAATAAGGACAAAGCATTGAGGTTAGTATTGGACTCGGCACGAGTGACCACGTCCTGAAGAGAGGCAGAATAGAAGAGAGCCTCGAGTGAGATGAGCGCAGGAGCTGCGACAGGACAGAGTTTGGCCGGGGGTCCGCTCTGACTCACGCAGTGAGAACCCCTGAAGGTAAGGGAGGCGGCTGCCTAGCCCTGAGGTCGGGGAAGTGAGCCTCACTTGCCGCCCAGAGATGACCGATGCGAAGGCATGTAGAAGGTGGAGGAGGAGAGGAGGAGGAAAAACGAAACACTAGACAGAAAAGGTGCAGGTGATCAGGTCTTAAATAGTAAATAGAAACTAATTAACGGGAGATTAGAAAATTGAAAGATTAGAGATTAGCGGCCCCCCCAGCTCCACGCCCCCCGAACCTCGCAAGCTAACATATAAAAACAGAAAACCACTGGATAAAAACTGCAAGCAAATCCATTTTTAAAGGCAGGCAGCCTTACCTTCATAGAAAGAAGACACAATGTAGAGTATCCAGTCCAGATGTTCTAATGGAGGCTACTGACACGACATGTACTGTGACTGAACTGAGTATATCACACTAGAAAAAGAAAAAAAAAACCTTGCTGAGAATCTACAGCCCCCCCCCCCCCCCCCCCCATACAAACTACAACGTGTATGTCTGCAGTATAAACAGAATGAGTAAATCAATAAAAGTCATATAAAGGCAGGACATACAATATACTGAAACCAATACAAACAGATGAGGGTTAAAAGCTCTGCTTTTCACCATCCCAAATAGAAGGCATAGCTATTCAGGCTTGCAAAATCTGTGGTAAACTGGGATCATAATTAGACTGAAAGACAATAACAGATCCATAATCATTTATTAGCTGGAGTTATTGAGACTGCCTGTCTATGGCACACTTACATTTCCTCATTTATCTAGGAAATCCCTTGCCAATTTTTTTTTTTGTAGAATAAATCACTATACATTGGCAGGTTTTAAATCTTGAATCAATTTTAGAATCAGGGGCGTTGAATTGTAAACCAAACAAAACAACAACGAAAAAAGACTCGATCTGCAGAACTAAAATATTCATACCAAACAAGAAAGAAAAATATGCTGCGTCAGCCAACGGGGTTCTCTTTGTTTGATATCCGTTTCATTTTATCAGGTTCAAACATCCTCGGTTGTCTCAAAGCTCATTGATAGTCTAATAGCGTCAGAATGATGAATAGATATGGCAGCGGCTGCTGAAGCAACTTCATGATATATTATTGCAGTCCACACACATCTCTGCTGCAGAACATGGGGTGTGTTACATTATCATTGATTCTGATGAGGGAAAAGGTCAAGCTTGTATAGAACACCATTGCGTAACAATATTACCACTGCAGAATACAAACAAGTTCTGTGCAAGAGCCTAGAGAAAGCTGTGTGTGACACAGCATTTCTTTTTAATGAATTGTTTGTTGTTTGCTAGCCCTGCACTCCAGTTGCTCCAATTCCCACTCCTTGGAGACATACATTACAAATCCCCTTGCATATAACAGGCTATTGTGGCAGTAATTCAGTAAAACATGAATATTATAAAAAGATTAACCAGGCTACACTAAGCTAAGCGCTTAAGCGGAGAAAGCAGCAGACATCATAGAGTTCTTTTTTGACACAACATGTAAATAAATAAACTAACTAACAAATGTTTATTTAGGCATTAATGTCCAATGACGGTCATTACCTGCTGGATAATTGAGCACAGCAACAGTAAAGTGTCCCGAGCCATAGGGTATTAGTGCTATAAAAACAAACAATAAAATAATAAATCTATGCAATGTGTTCATCCCAGTGAACAAAAATGATTAGGCAGAGCAGCCTTGTATACTACCCCCCTCCGGACGAGGCTGGGAGTGAGGCGGTGGTGGTTGGGAGTGAGGTGGTAATTCTTAAGCATGGCAAGACGAATGAAAATTGGATTGTAGATTTGACCAATGAATGAATGCGATGTACTAGGATCTTGTATTAATGATACTATAGATTTCCTGCCTGAAAACCTTGCAAGCTTTATATTCATTACAGATAATGAGCTCAGAAGCCACAGGACATTAGACAGAATTGAAATACAGAATTGATGAAGAGAAGCACTTGCCAGAATGAGGGGGTGCTGGGTAGGATAACTGTTTATTGCTGAAAGGCATTCACTGGGTTAGACATTTGGTCTGTATTTTGAGTAGAAGATGAATACAGTAACTAGGTTGATTGATGTCAGTGATTTAGACTGTGTTTACTGATTTTTTTTGTTTTGTTTTAAATTCACGCAAAAAACTCCCCTTGTAATTGTCCTTTTATGCTGATATGGGATCTTGCAATAGACAACTGTTTCAGTTCAGAAATGTAATAGCAGATGGCCTTTTGTCACGAAGGCTAATTCTAAATGATATAGTGCGAAGGCTTAAGGAATCAATGAGTGGCATTAGCATTGCCTCTGAAATGTTACTGAAGTGGCAACAATGTACAAACAAAATTGATGAGCCGACGGACGATGTATGAGGGACAGCGCTCGTATTGACAGGCAGATACAGAGCACTAACTACTTAAGGCGGAATTTCATGAGGTGGACAGACTCGGACAGTTTCTATTTTTTCTGTTCTAGCATCATGGCTGAGAGCAATTTGGGGATGCTGCTGCTTGTGCTTTGTGATGATTAGTCAGAAAGCTCCAAGCAGTATTTACATCATATGTAATAAACTAAAACATTAATAATATTATTATGGGTCTGTGACAGGATGGCGTGTGTGACGACGTCAGGCCAGAAGCAGGAACTGAAACTGTCTTTATTTGAAAATATAACAAAAATAAACCAAATGTTTTCACAAAAAGAGAAAAACTGTGCGCACCGAGCAAAATAAACAGTTAAACAAAAAACAAGGCACAAACACAAAAAAGGAATACAATAACTGGTCCCAGTTAGGCTGAGCTGTAGCTGGACTTATTGTGTGCTCGCTCTCTCTCTCTCTCTCTCTCTCTCTCTCTCTCTCTCTCTCTCTCTCTCTCTCTCTCTCTCTCTCTCTCTCTCTCTCTCTCTCTCTCTCTCTCTCTCTCTCTCTCTCTCTCCCCACCACCACAGGTGCTCCCGATTAGCAACAAATTTAATCACATAATTAATTCGGGAGATGGCCACCTTCTGCACGAGTTCAATAATCAACGGCTACGCCATCACAAATACATAAATAATAAAATACGCAGCGCTTCGCCGTCCTAAAACACAATAAATAAATAAACAAACAAACAATCTCAAAATAACACGACCGCAGGGGGAACGCATTCTAAAATAAAACAAACATATACTGTACAGGGCTGCTCGCCCTGAAGTTTTTGTCCCAGCTGTACTTGCAGCTCGCCGCTGTGTTTCACTGTGTGGAGCTGCAGACCGGGCCGTTCCACCGAACGACCAGAACACGCTCCACGGCAGGAAGCTGGAATGGTTTCGTCCAATCAGATTGTCCAGTTCAGTTCAGTCTGTTCGGTTTCAGAAAATTACGCCTTTACACTATCAGCTCTCTACCTGTTTCTTGAGGCATTCTGGAAAATGAAGTCTTTTCACAGACTTTTAAATGTTGGGCTACATTTTTCTTCCTACCGTTTTATCACAGTATTTAAGTCATGGGGTACAGACCAGCCCAGTATACTTCACCTCTAAAACGTTTCCATATACTTTACCACAGTTTTTACACATTTACAAAAAAAAGTTACAGGTTGTACCCTAATGCTATAATTCAGATAGCGAAACAGAAATTAAAAAGTAGGCACACTGATTTTAAAACCTTAGCATGCACTCTTTTACCTGTTGCCAATAATGGACAACAGCTGCAAGGGCTGATAGTGGTGTTGCTACACTTTTTCAGATTGTTGTGATTTGCATTAATGATAAAAGCTGTACAATGAGGCGCCTTGCAGCAGTTGTTAATTAACTCATTTCCATTAGTAAATAAGATTGGAATGAATTTACTACAGAACAAGCTTTGTTAAAACGATTTTATTATTATTATTTATTTCTTAACAGACACCCTTATCCAGGGCAACTTACAATTGTTGCAAGATATCACATTATTATTATTTTCTTAAACATACAATTACCCATTTATACAGTTGGGTTTTTACTGGAGCAATCTAGGTAAAGTACCTCGCTCAAGGGTAGAGCAGCAGTGTCCCCCACCTGGGATTGAACCTGGCCAAGCATCCAGCGCCCTAACCACTACTCCACTACTGCCCAGTTCTGAATGCTATCTAGATAATTTTGAATGGCCTTTGCTACTGCAACAGTGTTTGCCACTCCTATTTTTGTGTCATCTGCAAATTTAACAAGTTTGCTTACTATACCAGAATCTAAATCATTAATGTAGATTAGGAAGAGCAGAGGACCTAACACTGACCCCTGTGGTACACCACTGGTTACCTCGCTCCATTTTGAGGTTTCTCCTCTAATCAGTACTTTCTGTTTTCTACATGTTAACCACTCCCTAATCCATGTACATGCATTTCCTTGAATCCCTACTGCGTTCAGTTTGAGAATAAATCTTTTATGCGGGACTTTGTCAAAAGCTTTCTGGAAAATTAAATAAACCATGTTGTATGCTTTGCAATTATCCATTGTCAATGTTGCAGCCTCAAAAAAATCAAGCATTTTAGTTAGACACGATCTCCCTTTCCTAAAACCATGCTGACTGTCTTCTAGGATACTGTTAACATATAGGTAATTTTCCATTTTGGATCTTATTATAGTTTCCATAAGTTTACATATAATATAAGTCAGGTTTACTGTTCTGTAGTTACCTGGTTCGGTTTTGTCTCTCGTTTTGTGGATCGGTATTACGTTTGCAATTTTCCAGTCTGTCGGTAAACCTGTGTCAAGAGACTGTTGCATGATCTTGGTTAGCGGTTTGTAAATAACTTCTTTCATTTCCTTGAGTACTATTGGGAGGATCTCATCCGGCCCAGGGGATTTGTTTATTTTAAGAGCTCCTAGTCCCTTTAACACTTCTGCCTCTGTTATGCTAAAGTTATTTAAAACTGGATAGGAACAGGTCGACATGTGGAGCATGTTGTCCGTATCCTCCTTTGTAAAAACTTGTGAAACGTAATCATTTAATATAGTTGCTATTTTTTTCTCTTCATCTATGATTTTGCCATTTGTATCCCTGAGACATTTTACTTCCTCCTTGAATGTTCTTTTGCTGTTGTAATATTGGAAAAACTTTTTGGAATTGGTTTTAAACCCCTTGGCAATGTTAATTTCTCCCTCTGTCTTGGCCTTACTAACTTCCTTTTTAACTTGTGTTTGTAGTTCCAAGTACTCTTTCGTGTATTTTGTTCTTGGTCCCTTTTAAACGTTCTGTAAAGTGCCTTTTTTTTCCTCTGGATATTCTTTTTAATTGATCTATTAAACCATGTTGGCCATTTTGTTTTAGATTTTAATTTGTTTATGTGATATAAATATAATGAATCTTGGTTGTAAATCTCCCTCCCGGCCTGTGAGGGCACTAAGTGGCGAAAGTAGAGTTTTGGACGGGCTGGCCTGACTGTACTTTCCCAGTGCCAGGAAGTCGGTCAGTCTGGAAGAAGGCGAAACTCCGTTGCAGGAACGTATTGACTCGGAAGGGAAACGACATAGCAGCTGCAGATTGTAGAGACAGCTGCACTCGTTTACCAAGGGGTCATGGGTGATAGCATAAAAGGGGACGGAGAATCGCAATCTGCTCCTTCGCTGGTTTTGAGTGAGAGCAAAACTGGAAGGACTGGGAGAAACCCAAAAAGAGTAAAAATGATTTGTGAGTGTTTTTTTGTTTGTTTGTTGCTGTTAGTAATTGTCTTTTGTTTGTGAATCACTAGATGGCTAACATGTATCCGGAGCTGTCGCCTTGGGCCAGCACTACCCAGAACAACACTACACCACAGTCACTTTATAATTGTTATCACCCACCACGAGCACTACTGCACGCACCCGGACTGGTGACCGTGTCCAGTATTATTGTGGGGCGGATAACGTGGGTTTATTATTTGGGCTGCAACCCATTATTATTGTTACCTCCGTGGTTTACACATTGGTGTTTATTGTTTGGTCGCCAGACCGGGATTACAAAATAAAGATCCCTTTTTCCAAAACGGATTATAGTTTCCTGGTTTGTGATTATTTCTGCACTGAATCACCACTACACCTGTTCTCAATCAGCAGCCACTCTGCCACAGTCTACTTTTGGGTTGCAATTGTTTTGCGCCTCTAGTACTACATTTTTGAAAAATAGCCATGCTTTTTCTGTGGATGTGTTCACTATTTTACTCCAGACTACTGCTGCAATAATCTGCACAAGCAATTACATTTAGTAATATCTACTGTGTATGCTGAAAAGTCCTTGGGAGGGGCATACTAATGCTTGTAGCTCGAAGTAAATAATTAATCTAGATAATAATTCTGACCTTTAAACTGGAGCTTTTGAGAGTAAATTCATTATGGAAATTAAACAGTGGAATAAATGAATTGTTATTTGCATCCATACTTTCTGCTGCTTATTAAAAAGGAAAATATTATTTATGATTCATTCACACATTAACAAACAGATGATTTCCCCATAAATATAAACAGTAATTATGATAAGTATATACTGTTAAAAAAAAAAAGAAAAAGTGCTTTTTTGCCCTTAATGACCTTTAATATTAAGGCCCTTGTCTGCAGTCCCAACCATATGAAACTCTGCTGTTAGCTCTCCAGTAAGAGCAGCATTCTACGAACAACCAGCCTTCAGAATTGTAACCTGAAAACTGTCTCTTACCTGTTATATAAATTGGCTAAAATAATAAACAATCAAAATCCTCAGGTATTTATTAAATATTAGTTAGTTAAGTAAAAAAATAAACTAGATACACTATTGTTGTGGAATATACTGGAACTCACAACCTACAACGTATTTAATATAACCCCGGTACAATACTATAGGACTTGCTGTGCTTCTTCATGGGATAGAACATCAGAATTCCAATATTCTCCCCATTGTTCCATTGTTCAACTACACTCCCACTGGAGGCCACTCGTTCACTGTTAGCAATCTAATTCAATTCAAATCACTATAATACAAAACAATGCAATCTGATAAGCATTTCCGCAAAACTTGCATTACATGAGATAATCATTACTTTTAAACCCTGGCAAACAGACATGTCTTGTGTTTGTGTTAAAATTAAAACCTATTTCTACCCGTAAGAAGATCAAACAGGCTTTCAGTTGCATGTACTGTTTAATAATAAAACTGACTGTTTAGTGGAAGACAGATTCTGTTATTCTGTAACCTAGATAAACTGAATATCATACACATCTACGAGGGTAGGTCTCCAGTCTTCATGAAAGACATTCAATCTGGTGTCCTGGGTAAATCATTATTTACCACCCTGTATATTAAAGCTCCACATTACAGCATTGAGGTGGGAGCTGTAGTTCGCATTTTGGAATATATATATATATATATATATATATATATATATATATATATATATATATATATACAGTATGTATATAGATAGATAGATAGTTAGATAGATAGATAGATAGATAGATAGATAGATAGATAGATAGATAGATAGATAGATATACACAGGGTGATTAGAAAGTAAGTTTACCATGAGGTATGGTGCGTTGATGGCCTTTTGACCCATGACACAGCAAAGAAAGGTCAAATAATGCTTTTTTTGTAAACACTGTGCTGGGTGTTCTGTAAGTTTAAGATGTCCTAGTAACAATGTACTCCTATGATAAATTCTATCTATCTATCTATCTATCTATCTATCTATCTCGTGTCAATGTCCAAAGTTTTAACAATCTATGAACTTGCAGAAATACACATATGGTTAAAAGTAGGCAGGGAAGGAGAATTTGGGCAATACTACTTTATTATGTCAACTAATGTCTGCTACCGATCTGTATTTGTTTTATTACTGCCATCTAGTGGATATACTGGAGCCCCGGACTTCAAAGTAGATTTACTGGCATGCATGCTTCTCACAACAAGCTATTCAAATTTTGTTTCAAACCCAATCCTAATCAGTACTAGTTTCCAACTTGTTTCCAAAGGAAGAAGTTACCTACTAGTGTCCAATGCCGTGTATATGATAGGCAGGTGTTAAACTTCTGTGACTGGCTCACTGCAGAGACTCTTATTGTGTGGATCAACCCAGAAGGATTTGCTCAATACAACACACTATGTAACACAATTTTTGTTCCTGGGTAGTAAGTGTTATTTCCTAATTGCTTATGCCTCAAAAGTATAGAAAATGTCTATTATTCCCCACAAACTTTGCTTTTGTGACCAGGACAGTGATATCTTGAAATTTACCTATTTCCAATGAGAAAACGGGTGAATTTGTGTCTTTTCGTTCACATAAAGTAAAAAAAAAACAACATATGAATCCAAATTAACATGTATTTATACTAAAGTAATACAAAAATGACTACAAAAGATTTAGAAGTGAGTAGTTTTTCGAGATTTACGATTATACTGTAAATCACTTTCACGAATCAGCCCCCAAATGTAGTCTCCCATCATGTTCACTGACAATACAACATAACACAAGAGTACCAGACATGGACAATACAACACAAGTGTACCAGACACTGACAACACAACACAAGAGCACCAGACACTGACAACACAACACAACACAAGAGTACCATACACTGACAATACAACATAACACAAGAGTACCAGACATGGACAATACAACACAAGAGTACCAGACAGTGACAACACAACACAAGAGCACCAGACACTGACAACACAACACAAGAGTACCAGACACTGACCCTATATAATGCCCAGATAAAGAATGTCCTTATCAGTGACTTCCACAAGCTTGCCTTTACATCGAGAACTGTAATTGGTCTGTTTTTGTTGGACGTGGTGTATTTAGTTATATTATTTTATTGCACGTTGTTGCTAATGAGAACCGCACCGGCAGCGTTCCGTCTCTGACTCAGAGACTCTGCTTCCATGCTGGATCCGCTGCTGCCGAGTCACGTCGCCGCCTGTTTCGTCTCTAACTCAGGAATCGCTGGCTGCTCACTCTGCTTCCATGCTGGATCCGCTGCTGCCGAGTCACGTCGCCGCCTGTTTCGTTTCTGACTCAGGAATCGCTGGCTGCTTACTCTGCTTCCACGCTGGATCCGCTGCTGCCGAGTCGCATCGCCGCCTGTTTCGTTTCTGACTCAGGAATCGCTGGCTGCTTACTCTGCTTCCACGCTGGATCCGCTGCTGCCGAGTCACGTCGCCGCCTGTTTCGTTTCTGACTCAGGAATCGCTGGCTGCTTACTCTGCTTCCATGCTGGATCCGCTGCTGCCGAGTCGCATCGCCGCCTGTTTCGTTTCTGACTCAGGAATCGCTGGCTGCTTACTCTGCTTCCATGCTGGATCCGCTGCTGCCGAGTCGCATCGCCGCCTGTTTCGTCTCTAACTCAGGAATCGCTGGCTGCTCACTCTGCTTCCATGCTGGATCCGCTGCTGCCGAGTCACGTCGCCGCCTGTTTCGTTTCTGACTCAGGAATCGCTGGCTGCTCACTCTGCTTCCATGCTGGATCCGCTGCTGCCGAGTCACGTCGCCGCCTGTTTCGTTTCTGACTCAGGAATCGCTGGCTGCTTACTCTGCTTCCATGCTGGATCCGCTGCTGCCGAGTCACGTCGCCGCCTGTTTCGTTTCTGACTCAGGAATCGCTGGCTGCTCACTCTGCTTCCATGCTGGATCCGCTGCTGCCGAGTCGCATCGCCGCCTGTTTCGTCTCTAACTCAGGAATCGCTGGCTGCTCACTCTGCTTCCATGCTGGATCCGCTGCTGCCGAGTCACGTCGCCGCCTGTTTCGTTTCTGACTCAGGAATCGCTGGCTGCTTACTCTGCTTCCATGCTGGATCCGCTGCTGCCGAGTCACGTCGCCGCCTGTTTCGTCTCTAACTCAGGAATCGCTGGCTGCTTACTCTGCTTCCACGCTGGATCCGCTGCTGCCGAGTCGCGTCGCCACCTGTTTTGTTTCTGACTCAGGAATCGCTGGCTGCTCACTCTGCTTCCACGCTGGATCCACTGCTGCCGAGTCACGTCGCCGCCTGTTCCGTCTCTGACTCAGGAATCGCGGCTGCTCACTCTGCTTCCATGCTGGATCCGCTGCTGCCGCTCCTCACCACACCGCTCCGTCTCTGACTCGGGAATCGCTGGCTGCTCACTCTGCTTCCACGCTGGATCTGCTACTGCCGAGTCACGTCGCCGCCTGTTTCGTTTCTGACTCAGGAATCGCTGGCTGCTCACTCTGCTTCCACGCTGGATCTGCTACTGCCGAGTCACGTCGCTGCCTGTTTCGTTTCTGACTCAGGAATCGCTGGCTGCTCACTCTGCTTCCACGC